>NW_027526296.1:7740664-7936413 GCF_048455015.1 Haemaphysalis longicornis
ATTGGCTGCCCTCAGCAGCTGTAACCTCAGAACCAGCGTTGTAGCCCCTCCGTAATGGTGCAGCTCCAGCCTGGTCACCCGGCTCAGTGAACCAGATCCTGGAACAGCTCTACCCCCTTCACCAGCTCCACCATGGCAAGGAACTTGCAAAACTGGTCACAGTAGGCGGCATGGTGCTGTGTGGAACGCAGGGCTGGCTTCCTGGGAAGAGTAATGTGCAGTGGTTTATAAAGTTCTCATTAAACGAGGAAACTCAGCTGGAGTAAATGACGCACTGTGGGGGAATTCTCTGAGGCGCTCCTGAGACCTCACCTTCATACCTTCAGGTGTGTGATCTAATGGCGCGGTACCCCGACCCCATCATTTACCAAAAGTGTGCCATTTTAGTAAATAATGGTAAATTAAGGTGTCATTTGGTAACACGTGTACACCTGCCGTCTACATGTTAAGGATGACTACGGAAGTACTGAAGCTCATGCCATCAGTTGTGGGGATACTTCCGTGCCTATGCATCGTCCGCACATGTTCTGGCGAGCTGGGAGCCGCCTTGTTGGGCAGCCGGCGCGACACATGAGTCGTTACTCCACTCGGCCCGCCGAACCGGCTCACCACGAATGTGTGTGGAGGGCGCGGGAGAAGGAGGACCAGTTTATCACTTTCTCTCACGCCACCCTGCCTCGCAGTGTACAATCTATGTCAAAGAGGGGAAAGTATAGGGACATTCTAACGAGGACAAGGTCTTGGAGAGGTCTCCCCGGGCAAGTGAATGTTTGAATAAACACGAGGGGTAAGGTCGTTAATATATGTTAAGGACAAATGAGGACCTAATTCTGCACCCTGCGGGGCGCCGGACTGAACAGTACTAAAGGTAAAGTTAAAATTGTTAGTAGTAACAAACTACGTTCGGCTGCAAAGAAAGCGCTCTAGCCATGTTGAAAGATCGGGACCTAGATCTATTTTCCTAATTTAGAAAGTAATACCTTGTGTGATACCTTTTCATACGTTTTGACAAAAACTAGAAAAAATATAATCAGCAAATATAATCTAGATCAATGATAGGTTTTACAGTGAAGGAAAGAAGTTGGGTTTCTCAGGAGAAGGTCCTACGAAAGCCTGTTGGGTGCTTGTAAAAAGGATTTAAATGAGCCCTGAAAAGGGTTTTAAAAGATGCATTTTTTGTGCGCCAGAGCTGTATTACTATCCAAGGAAAGTCCTGCCCCAAAAATTGATTAAAGGCGTTGAGTATGAGCCGAGCTTTCGTTCAATAAAAATGGCCAGCAACAAGGCCTGGAACTCTTACCTTATAATCGCGTTATAAAGCCCTCTGTCACTCAGCTGGGCGGTGACAAGTTTTAGCTGCTGTGGTGTATGCCGTATAGTCCATACAGCGAGCAGTGGGCTCCTTGTCAGTCGTGCAGGCAGATGCTTGCCGTGGTCGCGCTTGTAGCGTCGTTTCCGCCTACCGAGAATCTCCATGTTTCCAGCATTGCTGCGTCAGCGCCATAATTACGTCAGAGCGAGGAAGTATGGCGGTGTGGAAGCGGTAGCTAAACAAGGAAAGAAAAAAATGGTTTTTTTGCGTGTTTGTGTGGCCCCTGCTTTACGCAGAGGTGTAATATTTCGTATACGTTGTCGTGAAAGGGTAGTCAAGCGATTGCTTGATTGAAATGGCGACCTTTGGAAGGGTATTTAGGGCCCGTTTAAGAACTTTTACAATGTTTGAGTAAACAATGTGCTCCAGTATTTTAAAGAAGCGTTAGTTAAAGAGACTAAACGGAAGTTGATAGCTGAATTTTCACTCCCTAACCTATGCATGGCCGCCACCTTCCCGACCTTCCAGACCTCAGGATGACAGCAGGTGTCAATGGATTGCGGAAAAATTTTTCACTAATTCGGAGAACAGCGCAATTAAGTACCTTCTGAAAAAATGTGGTAAATAACTCAACACCAGGGCTCAAAGAAATCTTAAGTTCTCCCATTATTGTTTGTATTCCTTTGCGATCAATAAACACTGATTCCATGTCCATTATTCATACGTTGGTGTGTTTTATCACAAGGTTGAGGCCCCAAAAACAAAACTACTAAAAAACATCACTTGAAATGAGTACACACGATCCATGAGGAATTACCAAGCCATTTTTATCGCGTAGATTGATTGAATCACTGGTGTTGGGGTTATGACGCGCCAGAAGTTTTCCCCATCGTGTCAATATTGTATGTGTCAGGAATACCGGAATCAAAGTCCAGATATAATCCCCCGTGATGGGAAGCGGGAACTCATTACCGCTTCCGATAAGGCGGATTATTTCTCGACTTCTATTCCTTCATGCCTGATACATACATACAAAATCGATAATAAATTCATTCAGCGCTATAAAGCACCTCCCAGTAGCCAAATAGCACTGTAAATAAGGCCTGCCTCTTTACAGTATTTTCTTACGGAATCCGTCGTACCATATATTTATGTTTCGCGTTGTATATATATATATATATATACATATAAAGCGAATGTGAATGGGAAATGAGAAGATCATTGAATTACTACGGAAATAATGGTAGGCCGTCAAGAAAACCTCGGAAAGCAAAGGGGAGAATGTGGTAGGTCATAGAAATAGATAAAGAATTAGGAAAAACAGAAAGAAAGGGGGAAAAAATGCCCGCCGGGTGGGATCCGAACCGACGACCTCCAGAATACGCGTCTGGTACGATGACCACTATGCTACCTGCGGGGATATTTTTCCCTCCACTTTCTGGTGTATTTATGTTAAGGTATTTGGTTTTCTGTGCTTGAGGGTGGTAGCCAGCGCCACTCGGACTACTCGGGGTGAAGGGGACTTTTCTTTTAACCCCCAGGCCATGACTCGAATGTCTACGACAAATCAAGAGTGGTCGACCAGTTTTGAACCAAACTTTGTTTCATACATTTTTGTGTAATTGATGCTTCATCCTATTGCTATGGTCACTGTACGATGTGTTTTTGCAATGTACCATAATTTACTGTCTCTGTTAGTCGTGTAATGTAGTTTGGATACCAATTTTAATTTTATTCTCTGTAGTATTTGAAGTTTTTATTCCTCTTCACTCACTCACCTTTTTTACTGGCTGTTTATGTGTCAGCCACTGATGTATCTCAATGCGGCCTTCCTTCCCTCTCAGTGCGCCAGCACGAAGGCTTCGTCTGTTCCTGGGAACTTTAATAAAGGTTGATTTATTTATTTATTTATTTATGTATTGATTGATTATTATAATATTATATTTACTTATTCAAAGGGAGGACATTGAAAGTCTATTAAATATCAGTGACCAATTCTCAATTGAGAGGCTACTCAAAGGAAACTTCCCTGGTAGTGCCGATGGAAATTTGGTGGGCAATCACTGTGAGTTCAAAGGAAATAAAAAAATTGCATAAGCGAGTCTGCTGTACAGTGCGTCTGTGACGAGGCCTTGAAGCAGGTCACCAACCGGACCGACACCTCTACCAGACCACTTCAGCGTACACACGCACGCGCACGCACCCAGACCCGCTTCGGTGGCTCAGTGACTTAGGTGTTGTGCTGTTGAGCACGAGGACGCGGGTTCCATTTCGGGCTGCGGCGGCCGCTTGTCTGATGGAGGCGAAAAGCAAAAAAGCCCATGTGTACTAGATTTCGGCGCTCGTGAAAGAACCCCAGGTGGTCAAAATCAACCCGTAGCCGTTCACTACGGTGCGCCTCATCACCTGCGTTGCGTCGGCGCCTTAAACCCTACAATCAATCAAATCAGCGCACGCATTCATGCATACGCCCCTGCGAGCAGACGCATATGGGCACGCGCACACACATGCAATCATAAGCGTATATCCAGCAGCAGCTCTAAGCCTAAGATATTTCCTTGGTACTCAAATATACACAACAAATTTGTGGACTGCCATTGACAATTTCGCGATGCGGTACGAGAAGGGACAGCCCTATTGTCAATTTGTGGTTCCTGACTACCCCGGACCCTGACTACAAACGTCAGTCTTCCGTACGCTAAAATGCAAACATTATGACATAGGCTCCCGTTCTAAGGCATTCCATTTAGTCTCAGTGGGGCTTTGCCTTTCTTCAGCAATAGTACAGGATGCTCCCGGCTATCAGCATCTGGTTGTCGTAGGTGTGCGCCGAATTCTGCGTGTTTTTGCGGCTGATTCGTGACGTATTGAATAAGCTGGGCTGACAGTCACAAAAATTGCGCAACCACTCTGGTTACGCAAACGTCTGGACAACAATGTCGCATACTCCTGATTCCACGTTATTGTCTCATAAGGCAATACCTAAAGAAGCTGTTTAACGAGGTCACAAAGCTTGTTAACGTGAAATGACGTGAGCCGATCTCCGGGAGTGTTCTCCCGGCTGTTTACTGTGAGAGTTGCGTGAAATTGAAACTCCCACAACAATACCGTGAGTTATATAGTGTAGAAACGTATTAGCTTCCACAAAGCGTATGCCCTTGTGGCTGCAGTACATCGAAGAAGAGTAAGTACGTTCCTCACACTCCGCTTTGGTGTGCTCCTCACACATCCAATTTTTTGAGTATGGCGCGAACCTGCATAACAAGGTCTCTATCATTAAATTTTTTCGGCCTCATTTTCAGG
This sequence comes from Haemaphysalis longicornis, assembly GCF_048455015.1. Lineage (NCBI taxonomy): Eukaryota > Metazoa > Arthropoda > Arachnida > Ixodida > Ixodidae > Haemaphysalis > Haemaphysalis longicornis. Next base: position 7,745,280 of record NW_027526296.1, read on the forward strand.
TAGCGCCACTTACATAGTTTCCCACCAGTATCCGTGCCACAGACGATGCTCTTGGTCGTGCACTTGTCTTCTCTGGCAGCGTGTTGCGCTTCGTAAGCTTACTTTTCAATATTGAATTTTGATGTACAATTCTAGCAGGTGCCAAAGCGCTCCTGTGAGCCTCATCGTCTCTGTCAGCATGTGTGTACGGTAGGTTTAATACTGGCGTACCTATCGGGCGCTTCCGCTCCTATTTTCCATGGACGCTTTTGAAATAAAATACACTGAGAAAGTGTTCGACTGATTAACATGTAGTTTCTTCGCAGCTACGTCAAATGATCCCCCTTAAGCCAATAATATCCCCCTAGTAGTACATCAAACAGGGACGTGGAACATGTTCGACTGACTAACATGTAGTTCCTTCGCAGCCATATCAATCCGCTGGGGAAACTGTTTAATTTCTGATGATCTCTCTGACGCGAATAATCTCCCCCTATCAGTACATCAAACAGGGACGTGGAACACTGAGTGCCTCCTATAAAACTCCCACATATGATTACACAGGTGTATTTCATTCTTACTGCACCTCTTTTGAAAATTAGGCACTCGGCTGGCCCAATTATATACAAATATGACTGGCAAAATGCAGGATTTGGGATAAACGGAGAATACCTGAGCAGTTGAGGTCTGCAGACGTCATAGTGTTGCCGAGTGAGACTGCAGAATGCTTCCAAAAATGCTTTAGGAACTACAGTGGGAAAGCATAGCCGGGAGGCTAAAAACAAATAGGAATATATCTTAACTAATTAGGAACAACCATGCCGAAATCGCCCTCTCCAGCTAAGGAAACGAAGCTCAGGAAGCAGGAATCAAAAGTGCTACAATTACAAAACAGCCACTGCTGATCACTTAAAGCATTCATTGTGCAAGCAGAGGGTACACGAAGATGGGCTCCTAGCGACAGGGCACAAGCGCTGCACAGAGGTAAACCAATCATAATCACAACCTTCCAATAGTAACTTTACTGGTTGTTCGGTCGTGTTACTTTTCCGTTCACGTAATTTCGTTTCGTCAGTAACCGCCATACGTCTAATTCAGGAAGATTATATTGTACTTTATTGTCAACAGCGTGGCAATCGCCTCGTCCAAAGTAAATCGCGAGCACGGGTCAGCGTGACCCACACGCTGTGCGCGCTCCGCGTTCGACGTCCGCGCTTCCGTAGACATGACTTATCGGTGAACCTAACAAGTATGGTGGCATTTAAAATACGCACTTACTCTCCGATATCGATTTTTTATGCCAGTCGGGGACATACCGGTGGCGTTTGAATCGCGGAACTGTGGAGCGTCCCCGGCACCACCACCACCACTGCTACTGCTGCTCGCAACAGCCGAGTTCAGCATCTACTGCTCTGGCAGCAAATTAGGACCTCAAATTCGTCCGCATGTGGTGAAAACAAAACATGACACAGAAACACACACAAGCACTGCAACCACTAACTTCACGGAGTGGTGACCACCATGGTTCCCTCTGTAACGGAAGGACACCGAACAAGTCGCACAGACAGAAGGGAGCACTTAACAGCCCAGTGCAATGGTTTCGGCGTTAGCTTCATAGACGGCGCTAGCGTCTGGTCAGAGAAAGGAAATGGCGGTGCCCACCTCTAGAAAGGAAAATGTTGTATACGTAGGGACATAGCACACATAGCACTCTGAACGGGTGACATAACCGAGTTCGTCCTGCCACACAAGTGCTTGCAATTATTTCGGCATTTCTTCAACATGAACCACTTTCAGCCATTGTTTGAAGCTTCTCCAACTCTTGTTACAGTTGCTGGAACAATGAAAATATCCAAAAGTGGGTAGCGGTTTTGATTCTCTATACATGTATTCTCCATGGGAAGACGCTGAACCAGGTGCCCCACTCTGTAAAATAACAACTGTCCGTCATGACAAAGACGCTGGAAATCTGAATGTATGCAAATACACATTGTAAATCCCTTTGTTACAATGTTCTAGAATATCGGCAGTGTGTCGTCTGTGCGGCGGAACAATGGCGGAGGCGAGGCCGGAGCGGCGATGCCTTCCATCCGGCGCACCCACGCGGCGGTACACGTACGAAGAGTGCTGAACGGCTGTTCTTTTCGAACGCGAATCGCGCAAAGCGCTCGTAGCTAGCAGTCCCGTGGTCGGCCTCGTGTTTTGTTGTGGTCGAAAAGAAAAGAAAAGACTCATGCATGCTTCGTGGTGTTTCAAGCTAATTTTTCAACTATTAAATTTTTTCAACTTTTTTCAACTAATTTTTCAACTAATAATTTTTCGACCATTAAACCGCCATGGCTTCATTAAAGGTCTCCATGACCATGCCATAAAGACCATGAAAATATGTGGTCTAACTAAACGCCAAAGCAGTCAGCAAAGGGAAGGATAAAGCACCCCTGTTTCATGGCGGGGTTCAACTGTGGCTACCGATCGTACCTGCAGATACGCTCCCTCTTTCCGGTTTTGCCCGCGCTTAGACGTTGGGAGGGTTGATGATGCAGTATATAGAAAGACTATATATTATGTGTAATAAGTAGGGTTGTTCCCGCACGAAATATTTTGATCTTGGTTTTTAGTCAGCGGAGATACGGAGATCCCTCGAGACAGACCACATTTGTCAAGTGAAGCCGGCTCCATCATTTTCTTAGATGCAGTTATCTTTCATAGACCCAGTTGAGGAAAAACAAAGATTATCTGCGAATAAGTTTTTTTCCGATAAAGCGGGCTCGGCGTGCATGTCGAGAGAAAAGTAAGAGCACCTGATACGGATGCTTCAAAACGCCAAGAGGATTGAACATACCGTGCAAAACAAAATTACGCCTGAGTCGTTGATCTTACACCACCGTTGTTGATAGCCTCCTTCTAAGCAGGTAATTCCGACCGTAAATTAGTAATTACCCTCGTCCTGATAACTTTAGAAAAACTACTGTCGCGAAGAAAAGTTTTGATGGCACTCACTGGACGTACATCACATGCAGATGTAACTCGCCTACGGTTCTGCGGACAAGACTCGGAAGTTCTTACGCATTGCAGAGCTTACATCAATAATGTCATCAGATATCTCAAATAAGCCCAATTTTTCTAATGCTGCATAAAAAATGCCCACCGATTTTCTATCAGCGGGAACTGCATATGCTCAAAACGCAAAAAGGAATGGCGCACCGCAGCGGGACTGCCCTTCTCCAGATCCGCTTTCATGCAGCACAGCTGAGCAAGCACAGTACACTGTGGAGAGAATGTTCGAAGTGCTTCAAATTGAGCAGGGGTATGCCCGTGTTGAGTATGGCTATCCTGGTATTCTCTTGTACGCGCCTGGAGCTAGGCAAAATTCGTTTGTGCTATATGCACGATATATTTAGATCTGGGAGTCTTCCAGCGGAAGATAGTGGATTTTAGTGCATCTCGTATAATGGTGAGTTCAGCAAAGTAGAACAGCCATTAGGATTTTAAATTTTTTAAACGCGGCATCTGCAGCTGGGCTGCGAGATCAAACTGCGGTTTAGTAGATAGCTGCGCATTATTTGAACTACCTGGGAATCTTTAACGCGCGCCTCAGTCTCTACACACATAGGCATTTTTGCGTTTCGAGCCCATCCGAAAAGCAGCCGCCAAAGCCGGAAATCAAACTTGCGCGTTACAGCCACCGCGATGGATCACTAAGCGCAACGCACTTGAAGCAGCTTACTCGGTGCTGCATGTACCCAATAAAACTATTTGTCCTGATTGCAGCGTAGGCTTTGGTGAGGTGTACCTCAATGCAAGCATACATCAGCAAAAAAAAAACCGCAAGTAGATGCCGCGCTTTTCCTTGACTAGAATTACCAAAATACGAGTACCGGGAGTGAAGCCGCGGGTATTATCGCTAGCAGAATTTATTTAGGTATCGTTGCAAGCAAGACGGTACTTGATTAGCGGCGAACTTCCCGGTTACGAGTGCAGCCCGCCGCGGCGCAAGGCTACCCGCATCGGTGGGACGGCACTCCTCCGACCGGTGCCACCCTCTCGCGTGAAACGAGAATTTGTGCTAGCCGTTACCTGGGATACGCAGGGCCTGCGTCCTCAACGCAGCATTGTCGGCCACGGTCAGGCTAGAGGGGCGCACACCGCCGCTCTACCCAGGAAAGAAAACGGAGAGGAGCGTCTTTGGTGAAGAGGAAGGCGGCACGCGTGGCTACAGCGTCATCTTTCTGACTGACTCCCCCTCACACTTGATTCATGTGTCACCACCAATAAGCACCCTCCTCCTCCTCAGCTGCTTAATCAAACCAGACGTCTGTCTCCCCGTCTCCACGTACAGGAATTGAGTAGTGGCTAAGACGACAGGCCCCTGCTCCGCTTCTCTTCGGGACCGTTTTCGATGCCGGATGGTATCAGTAGTTTTATTTAGCCTGGTTGGGTACTTCTAGTGGCGCAAGACACGACCCAACCGTTTGCTAGTAGAGGTAGAAAATCTTGCTTTATAAAGTAAACCCAGTTACACGTAGCGTGAAATCGGTTGAAATAGCAGAGCCGTGGGTTGTCTATTCGAAGATTCCGTTTACCTTCGACTCTTTTCTTGTGCGCAATGTGTACAGTCGTCTCAGCGACTAACTGTCATGAATCGATTTGACGTATTTTCGATAACAAGAGTTACAGACGTTTGCGTGTAATCTCAGAGTTTCCTATATGGCCATGCTTCACTCTGCAACATACCACAGGGAAAAGCCAGGTTACATCATAATTGTCAAAAATGCCGTTGTAATAATACCATCTATACAAGCCGCAACAAAGATCATAGTGGGCGATATTTACGAATAACTGTTCACGGGTGACCCACACATCCGGCTGTGTCTGGACAAAAGCATGTATTTCATCTGATTAAAAGTGTCACCCACTTTTCCTTCTCATTGTTATAGAGGGAAAATGTTAGGTTGTTTTTCTTAGCGCAACTTTGTCGAAATGTGTATATTCTACGTGAAAGTTCCAAAAGAGCTGGTTAAAACTTTTCCACAACTTAGCATTTTACTTACAAGAGGGATGCTCCGAACAGAGGTATTATACGTTTATACGTCAATCTTAATACGTTTTGTTTTTTCTTCACAACATCCCATACAAAAGATCCAGCAAAACCTGCATTTCGAAAAAAATCACCAATGAGAAACCTACCAGCCGAATTTTTTCACAAATCACGTTGCCGATCGGCTATTATTATTAAATAGCCAGGAACAAAGGAAACTCCGCGTAAGCAATCTAAGAAGGCGGGAGAATGTGTAATTTACTGAACCAGCGGCCACTGTTGAAAAGAGCGATGACGTTCTGAAAAACAAGGCTGCAGCCGTCACAATTTAGCAGCATACCAGTAACAAGTTTCCACAAATCGCGGTGTTGGCATTGTGAATTGGGTTTGGTCTTAATTAAGGCTGACCTATACTGTAAATGTCTCACATAGCAGTTTTAACACTTATTTGAAGGTGTGAGTTTTTAGATGTATTGTTTGTAGAACTTACGATATCCGAACTTACGATATGCAGTACGATATCCGAACAGTTCGTCTTGTTCAACGACAAAAAGCACTTAGAACTACTTCGCTTTGGCATGGCAAGATGTAGGGGGGTGCGTTCTCAAATTCCGGGACAAAAACGCCGCTAGATTTCCGATAGGGAATCATACTTGCGACAAAGACAAAAACAAGTGTGACAACTTGTTTAAAAGAGGGTTTTTAGGTAGCCTAGCTACACTGCTAGCCGGTCTAGTACCGTCTCAGTACTGTTTAATCCACGCAGTGAATCAACTAGCCCCCTACAAACGCTACTGCTCTTTGTTTCTCGTACATCGCGCCCTTTCCCTTGACATTTTCTTGAAGGCATCGCTATGTGATGTAACGTGCTTGTGTATTCCACGTGCCTGGTGAGAATGTCTCGGTAAAGCGTAAACAGTTTCTTCATTCTTGAAGCATGGACGCGGCTTACAGATGTGCGCCTTCTTCTGGCTGAGTCTCACCACCAAACCAGGTTCTGCAGGGACTGGCTGCAGCTGGCATGCATCCAGGAGGCTTCTTCGGGGGCGACGGGGGAGGCCTTCAACGTTACTTCTGGACACTTGGTACCGCATCACAGGTGCCGAGTTTCCGTGTCAAAGGCGGTGGTGTTGCTTTCAAGAAAGACATGTCCACCTCCGCCCCACCACATACTTGGCGTACTAGGCAACGCTGACGTACCGGACCGTGTTAAAGCATTTTGCAGCATGGCCCGAAGTTATCAGTTCATCCTACTCTAGAAAACAACAAACTGCGGTCGAGTGCAAAGGCACAAAGCTTCTACTGGTGTTTAAATCAAGGCGTCAACATCCTCCCGGACGCTGTGAACCGAAACAAAGTTACGATGGCCGACAATGTTGATACGTTTCTGCAGGAGGCAAGCCTCACATTGCAGCAGTCCAACAAGGAAGGAAGCTTTGTGGTGGTGCATGATTCTGCGTACTACTCGAAGGTAAAAGTCGCCATTCAGGAAAATATATATACATTTAGGAATGTGGGTTCAAGAAGCAGGCCCTTGAGATTTGTAAGAACCCGAGGCTTGACAAGCTGGCTACGTAGGGCAGGAGAAGCAATGCGTCCAGTCTGAGTATTTTCTTCTGCGGCAAAGCGACAATCCTGGGTGCCCTTTCAGGGCAATAGTGTCAGAAAGGAGTAACCAGCAGAGGTTTCTTAGCACTTTTCTTCTAAAGTGCTCAGAAACCACTCTCTCGTGCTACTCATAAACAATCATTTGCTCGTTCGACGACCGCAAAAGTGTCATACTTCCTGAATAAAAAAATTTCGTGTGACGTACGTGCCTTCGCCATCAACATCAGATACCACATAACACGTCTTGCCCGATGACGGTATTTTCGAAGGGGTTTAAGACGGCACAGATTCGTACGGTGAGAACTCTTTTCAGAAACATTGTGGCACAAACATTTGGGGCTTTTTAAAAACGCTGGAAATCGAATTGCGGTCGTTTTATATGCTTCTAAGAAGACCTGTAGGTGCAGAAGAGTGGCGTTTCTACAGGCTCGTGCCTGGAACATAGCCTCAGCGAGTTGGGTTTGGCGCAGCTCGATAGGAAGCTGCGTGAAGCACGACGAGAGCCCGCTGTTGCAAAGGTGCTCCGTTTCATGAAAGATTTCTTCCTTACTTTTTTCACAGAATACGACCGGGCCGAAGAAGAACCCGGAAATGGTGAGCTTCAATTCCTTGATCTTCGGCTGCACATACACAGTTGGCATGTTTGCTGGAACTATGCACCCCGCTGACATGAGGCCACCCTCCTGCGCTCGCAGCCGTCTCCAAGTTGGTGAAGAGGGCGGTAGCCACCTCCTCTCTAAAGAGTTCCCTCTTTATGTTTTGCGAGCACTAAGTTAAACAAAGTGTAGGTACTCAATTTCAGCGTCTCCGCTCGGCTAGGTACACCGATCAGATTCTGCGCCGCATTGATAACAAACTCCTGACCAACACGAACAATACGTCTCCAAAGAAGATCCCCCGGATGGGAATAACAAAGACCAGTCACTCCCTATGCACGCGAAGTAAGCTCCGCCTAAAAAAATGGCTTCTAAGGTATGGACCTCCCCCATTCAGCCCTCAAGAAGCTGAGCGGCGGGTGGGAGAGAGTTAACCACGAGGAAGTGCGGAAGCATTGTACTAATGGCCACGCCACACTGTTTGTCCATTGCGATCAGGCAGTTCTCTACGAAATTCTACTGTCATGGGAGAAACCGTATAACCGGAAGACAGATGGATGCATTAAGGATATTCTTCAACACTGCCGAGAAGCGCTTTGACTTTTTCTTTCGCGTCTCGAAAGAGTGCAAAAGCTACAGTTATCGCCAGTCCTGCGCGGCGTTGCGTCATTTGCTTGTCGGAGCAGATGCGCCTTCCGTTTGTGCTTTGCTTTGTGGCATGTTTAAGTGTCCATCAAATGCGTTGCTTGCTGCAACTGAAAGAAAGCCAGCAAATAGCCGCTAGTACGGCTGCAATGACGTAGTTTGAGTGCTCGGGAAACGCAAAGACCTGGGATTAGAAAAAGGTATTTTTCAGTATCTTTCTAAGTGATCTTATTGGAATCGAGCAGTAATTTTGGGCTGAGGTACTGTGTGACCTTTTATTCTAAGTACTGAGCATGTTTGTTGACTACGTTTTGGCCGCATTTATGCTATAAAATGTTGCAGGTGACACCTTCCTTTGGACCTTAAAGGGACACTGAAGTGAATTTGTCAAGCTCCCGTTTGTGCTTGCACTGCGTAGACTGGCTCAAATTAGCACACTTTTCATCGTTTATCCGGTTGACAAATCGGTAATTATTTTACAAAGCGCGAAAGAAGAAAAACTACCATGCGCGGTTTGCGGCGGCCGCACCAACTAAGGCTGTGACGTTAGGAGGAGGGGCGCCGTGATTGGACGATGCCCAAGGTTAGCAATCAAACAAGTTTCGGTTTCGGTTTCGGTTCTGTAAAACATAACCAATGGCGTTGTTGGATGGGCATTCTCAATATCTCAGTAATCATCGTATCACGCTTCTGCCATGTTGTCGGCTGTAAAATGCACAAGATAAGCCTCCCAGGACGGCTTGTAGTCGTAGCATTCACTAGCCGAGACCTACGCAGTGCATGAACGCCCTCCGCGTACCCGCAGACGCCCAAATGTCATGCGCTTTTCCCCCATATTTGGAGCTTTCCTCCCTCATGCCTGTATCGTAAAAAGCGTGTTCGCACCAGGCCAAGGGTCTGTTCATTCTGGCCTGTGCTCACTGCCTGCAAGCAGTCGGTGCTTATGGCAACAGCACGCCAACGTGAACTCGCTAGCGAGCCAGTGCCAGCCTGCGCGCGTTTCGTGAACTAGTTCGTGTAGCCATGAACGTTGCGGCCCAAAAAGAGGTGAACTCAATATAGAAAACATCGGCGGAAAACAAAAAAGTTAAGTTACAAAAAAAAAAGCACGTACCCACGGGGATTCGAACTCGTGACTTGCAAAACAGTTGCGGTGGCACACCTAGCACCCCAGACCACAGAGCCACTAAGCGGGATGCGAAGGCTCTGCTAATATAGGGTATATATTGTACAACCGGTTTACACTTTTATTTAGTTTTTTCATTTCAAGCAGCTTAGGTGACTATTTGTTGTACTGCGCTCGTGCAGTAAGCGTCGCCCGAGTTTCCACAGTAGCTCACGTCTAGCAATTGCATTTCGTAGACGGAAAAGCGTTCGCAGATGCGTAGTCGTGCTCCTGACCGCTGTGCTTGTTCGCTCTGCGCAAAAAAATGCTTCCCGCGCCCTATTTTTACGCTGTACCGTAAAAATATCAGTTGATTTTATTTTCTTAGTACCTATATTGACTTCGCTGACTCTTCTCCCGCCTTCAAGAGGCCTTATATTTTCCTACTGGCGTACCAGTCAGCGAAGCGTCGCATGTGCGCTTGTGCAGCGCTTGTGTGAAGCGGCCTTGACTTGGAGCTAGATACAGTGTACAAACAAACCAAGTAAAGAAAGGCACATTCTTCCATTCCCAAACGTGTCCTGGTTTCGTTTCAACTAAGCGAACGAATTGCGACCAAGCAATTTTTTTCACCTCCTTGATTGCGACGACCCGCCGGCGGCCGGCGGACGAAACGCTGGGCCGACTGACTCTGTCTGAAGGCCGGGGAGCCGTGCACTAGCGCACCCAATTGCCAGCTCATCCCCTCCTGACGTCACATGAAAACGCCACAGAAAATGGGCGAGCGTAAAGAGAGGAGGACAGCATTTTCGAATGAGTTTTTCTACTAAATAAAATCGCGTAAACGCGCCTAGAGTGGTCGAAACATGGCCTGGGGACTCCGGACTACAATTTGCGCTAGTAATCCCGCAATGTTTACATATCACTTCAGTGTCCCTTTAAGATGTGAGACGCGATAGCGTCATTTATGCTCCTGGGAATCCTTTTCAAACGCAATTCGGTATTAACGATTTATGCTTCACTGGCGCTGATGAATAGCTGTTGAAGAAAGAACAGCAGCGAGAGTATTTAATCGCCGATTCCCAGAAGATGCACAGACCTTCTGTGCTTCTGTGGCTTAGGGTATGAGCGTGAAGGGTTGCGGCAGTGGGGTGTTCGTCAGTTTGAGTAAGAGGGTACCAGTGTTATTATTTTAAAGTGTTTACTCTCTGATGTGTAAATCAAACTGAACACTTGTCTACACCAAACTGAACTGAGAGAGAGAGATAGAGAAAGAGAATGACAGAGACAGAAGATTTTTGTTGCTGAAGAAATAGTTGGGGTTGAGGAAAAGGGGTAAAGAGATGGTAGACAGTTCAAGAGTGGGATATGAAATCAAGGGCGCCGCATGCAGCAGCTTTCTTCCCTTGCCCTCTCATCAGCTCGTGCTAACCTTAAGGTATTCAGCTGGTTAATTCTGCCTCCCATGGGCCGATAGAAGTGAAATATGTAATGTTTGAGTTTTTTTCTTGAGCATACCCTTAGACATGGCTAGGTTGTGTGAAAGAACGTGGATGTCTCCCCTATATTACCTTTGTTTTAAGTTATTGTGTGATGTTCTCACCGAAAACGTTCGGTTTCATAAATTTGTGGATACTTGTGCAGGTTTATCGTCCACAGGGTTTGCAATTCTTCGACATTCAGCCTCCCTTGAACAACGGGAACAATCGTGTTCGTAGACATAAGATGAGGAGTCATTCTTAGCGTTTTTTGTGGAGGGAAACGTGGTAGTCGTGGTCGCAAGGAGCACGGAATGTCAATTCGGAAGCCTCTTTGTCGTTGTCTCGTATTCTACTTGATTCTTTTGTTCAGGTGTCCAGGCGATGTTATTCTCTTCTGATTTGTGAAAGGCAGTTTCTTATTGACGCCTTCATGTATTCGGCATGCAGAAAGCAGTCCAATGAGTTTTTAGAGACTGTAATGATGTTTACGCTTCTATTCTATATTTACGCTATTAGGATTGCCGAGAGGATTTCTCTTATTTTTTTAATTATTCCTACTTTTACCTACAAGGACAATGCAGTCACAAAGATTGCCTAAGTAGCACAATATGACAATTGCTGCCTGCTACTGTCACTGTACTGTCACAGCCGGAATCTCTATTCGGTATTGCCATGGTCACGGAACTTTCCTCAAATTAAATTGATCGTACGATGTCGTCTGTTCTTGTGTAAATTTGGGTCCTTGTTTTTGGTAGAAGAGAGTTATCAGGCGAAGTCTCTGGATCGGTGACAAGTCTATCCTGGTGCGCAGTCATTTCTTTTCAGATGGGTAGCCTGTTTTCCATACGATCACCCGTCACGATCTTGTTTTCTTAGCAACTGTTTTGGTGCAAGGAGAGTGGTGTCTCTGATTTCTTCAAATACGTTATGAAGGCACAATTTGAGGGCAAATTTATTACCACCCGCCGCGGTGGCTCAGTGGCTAAGGCGTTGCGCTGCTGAGCACGAGGTCGCGGGTTCGATTCGCGGCCGCGGCGGCTGCTTTTCTGATGGAGGCGAAAGGAAAAAACGCCCATGTTTACGAGATTTTGGCGCACGTTAAAGATCCCCAGGTGGTCAAAATTAATCCGGAGCCCTCCACTACGGCGCGCCTCATCGCCTGCGTTGCGTCGGCGCGTTAAACCCTACAATCAATAAAATTTATTACCATCATTATCACCGTGCTAATTACGTCAACAGCATGATGAAGGCCTCTCCAAACGACCTTCCACGCTCCTGTCTTGTGCTGCCCGAGTCCATTCTTTGCCTCGGTTTGTTATTTTATCTTTCCATCGGCTTGTTAGCCTTCCCCTTCTAGACCGGGAATGGCTGTTCATTCTGCTTCGCTGGGGGTCGACTGTTATAATTCTTTTCACGGTTGAAACTACGATGTTGAAGATGGCCTTATATGCTGTCGACATGGTGCTTGATTTTGTTCGGTACCGGTAAATTCGTGTTATAGTAGGCTCTGAAATATTCGGCTCCTGATGAGTGGCCGAATATGATGATGATAACTGGCATTATTCTGTTCGTTTGTGCTCACAATCACAGCCTTTTTTCTTTTCTCACAGACTGGCGGTAATAATTGGCCCCATGTGTTAAGTGACCCATCCTTGTACCGGCGTGGCCAAACGGCTAAGGCGATGCTTTGTGCAGGTCCAGTACGCGACTTCAATTCCGGGCCACGTCGGCCGTGTTTATGGGTCAAGCGGAAAACGAAAACCTTTGTGTGTTGAGATTTCACCGCAGGTTAAACATCTCCAGCCGGTCAAAACTATTCTGGCTTTTCGCACTATGGTGCGCCTCGTAACCGAGGTGTAGCTTTGACACGTGAATCACGAGAAATGGGTGTTTTTATCTTCCACTAGAACGATGCTTTGGTATGATGGAATCAGTTGGGACCACGGTTGGCGACCGTAACGGTCGAGTGTGCTCCCAGCGACTTCCGTAGACCGAACTTCACTGCGCCGGCGTGGCACATGCTGACAATGCGTGTCGTTTCTTTCGTGTTGACGTTAGGATCATTGTCCTCATTTACACACCTAGGTTGCCGCTATGCCATATTCCTGGTTCTTGGTTTAGGCTCTCAACTGGTGTCTCAGTCGAAGCTTCCGGATGGCAACGATGACGCTTGCCCGTGACGCTTGACGAGCACAACGGTTAGCGGACGGCCAGGAGCCCCTAGGAAATCGAAAAATGAATTTCATAGCCCTATCGTGCTATAAAGTAGAAAGAGGGTTGCAGGCGCTTTTAAACGACTGCCTCCGCAAATATGTCAACGTGCTAAAATATGAAACCGGCAGAATGGGCGCACAGAATGTGAAGAATGGGAACTTGTCTGGGCCCTATTTGGACGCCTTCAGTATTTTAAAAAGGTTCACAGGCCAGCTGACACGTGAGATATGTGAGGCACGCTTCATCCAAAGCAGAAGATCACCATACATAAGCACACCATCCATGGCCCTGCTGTATGAAGAAATAGGTGATTTAGTGAGACAGTAGAAGTTAAGGTTTCACCTAAAATCCACGTCGACGTTAGATAAGCGCTTTCACAGCCTCTATGATCTGTGTTTTTTAAGTGCTACAATGCGCCCACAAATAACCATGCTTGTTTGGGTCTCCTAAAATATTTGTCCTAAATAATAGGCATTTGTGAGTCAGCGCCCGTGTTTGCTTCTCTTCAGTTTGTCGCGTCTTAGCGTCGTTTAATCCATGCGATTTGTTTTTCTAAGTTCTTTTATTTTTAGCGCATTTGACATTTGACACCATTTGTTTTGCTGCCGCCTTCCAATTGGCATATTCATTTATGCTCATTTTATAAACAGTAGCCCTCTCAGTTTCCTCCAAAACGTGCCTCAGTTGAGGGTGAAACCTACTTACGAATGAATTTCTGAGTGTGGCGCTGGCCTGCTGTTACGCCGGCAACGTACAATGCAGGTTTAATATGGATAACCCGAAAAGAGCAAAATACACCACTAATGAAAACGCTCATCTGAGCGGACGTAGATCGGCACCCAATCGCAGGTGCAGTTTTTTTATGTGCTTCTTATTTTCGAATTACTAAACATAGAAGAAGTCGCCTCAGCCGTGTATTTCTAATAAGCTTGCGATGATTTATTTTGTGAGTGACTGACACAAGTAAACAATTGACGTTTGTATTCCAAATGCGTCTTCGCTGCGTCAAGTGTGGAAATATCCAGTATATCTATTCTCGGTGTTGAACCTCTCGCTGCTGTATTTATGAAGTCTACCGCAACCTTATTCGGAAAACATCTACGAAAACAAACCAAACATTTCGTTGTCAATCTGCGGTGCACTCGCATTTTTATTACATTTTGGGCGATCGACCCGTGGCAGATTACTGGCGTGACCAGAGAAGCTGGAAAGACACGTGAGAGCGACGAAAACACTGTAAAGTTACTGTTGCCGTCTACGTGTATGTCCAGTCGTGGAGCACGCCAAATCACAAGACCAAAAGTTTTAATGCATAGCATTCTTTGCCGCGTACCCCAAAACCAGGCCCATGTAAAGCAGAACATTTCTACAAAAATGCAGATTTGGCTGAATTAACAACAATTATTGTTGCAATATATAGCGTAAATTGGGATAATTGGTAGTACAAAAATTGAAAAACCCCAAAACAGACAAAATTGGATAAACAAATTTTTTACACAAATGGTGTTAAAAGAAAAAAACAGCATCGGATACATTTCCCCCGAAACCAAAAAGTAAACAAAGCCGCTGCGCAAAAAAAAAATTCAAAATAAGTATAAGAATTACTAAAATGGCAAAAGCTTGTAACACCAGGCATTTGCAGAAAAATTCAGGTTTGGTGAACAGATAACCTTTTGTCGTTTTAATAGAAAATGACATAATTCGGCTGACTGAATTTATAAAAGCAAAGTATAAGAGACTTGGAAAAAAAATAATTTTCCATAAATGATCTGACGAAATCAAAGATATGCATATTATACATCTCTCCAAAAAACTGAAGATTAAACAAAATCTGTACGCAAAAGCACGTTTAAAATACGAAAAAAGAAATAGCGTGAACAGATCAAGCCAGCAGCACGCCTTCCTCCTTGGGAAAATATTCACACGTAGCGCTGTAAACGCACTTCATTGCTATAATGTTATTGCCGCGAACCTTCCATTGGGTTTGTTTGGTCATGTTTTGTTCTTGCCACCCAGCGGCGCCGCTCTGTATTGTCTGTGTGCCAAGTGAAGCGCTTGTTCCATTTTTTTATTTTTTTTGCCACACGTGTTAACTGCTTTGATAGGGAGAGCGTTGCAAACTAACGTCAACAGCCTAGAATCTTCTTTTTTGACCTACAGTGTTCTGGATGCATTTCGACGGTTCGAGAAACACTCGGGCCCAAAGATGACTTCCCGCGCAGCAGACGCCGAGGTATTCGACTCGCAGACACGAGTCTGGGCACATCATATTTCTGATTGCTGTTTTGCCGCTTCTGTATTCGTTGAATTGTCAGGGGAGCACGCTTTCGCTCCTATAAACTTGTTTCACCTTTATGCCAACTGCGTCGTCTTTGGCTTCGTGACATTGTGTGGAAGTGCGGGATGCACACCCTTCATGCTCCCTACGCCTTATGGAAACCGACAAGCCAGCCCAAGCCGAGCAAGCCGCCGACTTCAAGGTTTACCAGCCGAGTTTGGTCTCCTACCAGAACCAACCAAGAGAAAGACTGCTGCAACCGACAACATGGTAGAACAAGCCACTCCTCCTATCGTCTGGCAACAGCCCAGGGAAACACCATCGTTCCGAGGATCCCCCAGTGAAGACCCTGAGGACTGGTTTGAGAAAAAGGAGCACGTCAGTATCTTTACCAAGGGCGGTATTCTCGAGTTTTGTTCCTTTTGCGTCCCATTCAAAAGTGTCCCTTTTGGCGATCCCTGATTGGCTAAAAGCAAACAACCGGAAGTAACGTAACGCAAGCGCAACAAACCTACTGTTAACGCCCATTGCTTAACCGGAAGTACGTCATGATAAAAGGGACTCAAAAGGGACGTTTTCAAAAGGGACAGTTACCAGAATACGGCCCCAGGTGGGATGACGGAGAAACGTTTCGGTGTGTGTTCTTTTATTTGGAGGATGCAGCTCGAACATGGTTCTAGAACAATGAAAGCTGTCTAATTGACTGGACTCTCTTTAAAAAGCGAGTTCCTTAAATCGTTCGCCACCGTCGTGCGAAAGCGACGAGCCGAGCTTCTGGTAGAAACGCGGATGCAACACCCCAACGAAGGGGTAGTGATCTTTGTTGAGGACATGAGATTGTTTCGCCGTGCGGAACCGGAAATGACAGAAGAACAGAAACTAAGGTTTCTGATGCGAGGTATAAAGCAGGGGCTTTTTGCTTGTGTTGTCAAACACCTCCCTAAGACGGTGGCTGAATTTACGTCTCAAGCCCGTTCTACATGGGGCGAATTTCGCCTGCGAATTCGCAGTTGCGGCGCCGCCGGTGCGGCAAAACGATTTGTTTTCCTATTTTTACTGTTGCGAAATATTACTAAATGCTAAGCGGCGTTCACAAAAGAAGTTCGACTCTTCCAAACATTTAGAAATTCGCCACAGCAACGAGAAAAGATCGTGGTGGACAAGCGGCGCCGTAGCTGCGAATTCGCAAGCGAAATTCGCCCCATGTAGAACGGGCTTGAGGCGGCCGCGATAGAAAAGACGCTTGAAGTACGAACGAGGCTGTACGCCCGCCCAGCCAATGCCATGGTACCGGAGACGATGTGTGCCGGGGCAATTACCTCACACACACTACGCGAGACCATCCGTGAAGTGGTCATGGAGCAGCTGCGAAAACTTTTCCCGACGGCGCTACAACCCCAAGTCGCATCCCTGACTGACGTGATCCGGGAAGATATTCAACACGCTTTGGGGACTACTACGCCGTCCGTAGAAGCCCGCGAGCCCCAAGCGATGACCTATTCCGCGGCTCTTTCTCGCCCAGCAATGCTCCGACCCGCCGTCAAGAATTCCCACCGTACCGCCGTCCACTCTCGCCCGTCCAGCCCTCCGTAGCCCAAAACCAGACGCCAAGGAAAACCGACGTGTGGCGGACTCCTGATAATCGTCCGCTGTGCTACCATTGCGGAGAGGCCGACCACATCTACCGTCGCTGCCCCTACAAGAGACTCGGTTTGTGAGGGTTCTCCATTTACGCGCCATGCCCCCGACCCGGCCAGCACCAATCTGAGATTGAAGAATACCGGTCCAACACCAGCCGTGGACCAGCCCGTTTCAACTGTTCGCCGTCGCCCTACCCATTCCAGTCGCCGAACCACCGTAGCAATGATGACTTCACACGTGAAAGTCTCCGAGCCCACGCATGGAAACTAAATGCAGCAGATTCTAGAGGTGAAGTTGCACAACGGCAAAAAAACGAAAACCCTCCAACGATAGAACGATTCGGCGAAGACAATGACCTACGACATGCCCTCGGCCCCACGACCCGGTCATAGCTCATGTTACTCCCGAACACGGCTACAACAACACGGAGCGACGTGTACCCGACATGATTGATCCTGCCGGTGAGAAGACGACGACGACGACGACGACGACGACGACGCATAATGCCCAACCATCAGCACACACAAGGCGAGATACGACGCCCTGACGCACCTGAAACTCGAGGAAGGCGACTTCCGACGTATACTTGTCCATCGATGGATTTTATGTAGTCGGCTTCATAAACACGGGACCCGATTACTCAGTAATGGGCGTATCATTCGCGTCTAAGCTGAAGAAAGTTACGCCCAGATGGGACGGCCCTCACATACGCACAGCAGGAGGCCATCTCGTAACGCCAATTGGAACGTCCACATTACGCGTGACCAGAGATGGCACCAAGTACGCTGCCCCGTTCGTTATTTTTCCTCCCTGCTCCGGCGACATAATTCTTGGAATGGACTTTTTGACAAACAACGGTACAATAATTGATCTGTAAAGACACTCGATAACTTTCTCCTCTGATCACTTCATGACGGCGGAACCGAAACACCGTGCAGCTGTACAGATCGCCGATGATCACGGCACCCTGCCACATTGCGCAAGCTTGATGATCACCGTCTACTGTAAAGAGGCTGCTCATGACGTCGATAAGATAGAGTTACCCTTCTCGACCGCGGTGTCTCCGTCGCAAGAGGCATTGCGCGCTTTGAGCAACGCCAATCCCATGTTTTAGTCACTAATTTCACCGAGGAGTGCCAGCAATTAAACAAAGGTGCTGAAAATGCTTTCCTCGAATAAACGCATGAAGCAAGTGACGGGATCGGATTTTCCGAATTTGAATGCGCATCCGAAGACACCTTCAACCTTCTGCATCCCTTCGACGTGAATACGGCAATACCGCAACAAGAACGGAAGAAAATATTGGATTTGCTTCGTCGCTACAGCTAGTGTTTTTCACGAACTCAAAATTACGCCAGACACCCCTGGCGAAGCACCGAATAATAAGGAAGATGGAGCCCGACCTACCCGATAGTCACCGTACCGCGTCTCTTCACACGAACGGGAAGCCATCTGGACTCAAGTCGATGACATGCTCAGCGACGACATTATACAGCCATCGAAAAACTCCTGGGCTGCGCCGGTCGTACTTGTTAAGAACAAAAAGACGGCACATTAAGGTTCTACATGGACTACCGGTGATTTAACACAATGACAGAAGGACGTGTACCCCCTGCCACGAATCGACGACGCTCTCGACCACCCGTGCCACACGAAGTATTTCTCATCGATGGTTCTGAAGACCGGCTACTGGAAAATGGAAGTGGGCGAGAGAGACCGAGAGAAGTTTGTATTTATACCCCGGACGGCTTGTACGAGTTCAAGGTGAGGCCATTTGGGATGTGCGAGGCAGCAGCAACATTTCAAAGAGTATATTGACACTGTTCTAGATGGTCTTGACTGCACACCTGCCTCGTATACCTCGACGACGTAGGGGTATTCGCCCGGACTTTTGACGAGCACCTTCCAAGGTGGAATGTCTACTCGAGGCCATTCCTTCGTCGGGGTTAGCGCTGAAGCCTGAAAAGTGCCGTTCCGCGTACGACGAACTCAACTATTTGGGCCACGTCCTCAACTGCGTAGGAATCCCACCTGAGAAGGCAAAAACTTCAGCCATTGCGAACTTCGCAAGGGGGAAAGAAAAGAAGGGCGTGCGAGGATTTATCGGACTGTGCGCATACTACCGGCGTTTGGTCACAAACTTCACAAGCATTGCAAACCACTCACACGCTTGGCGAAAGTTAGCACCCCTTTCAGCTGGGAAAACGACCAGGAAAAAGCATTCTGCGAGCTACGAAGCAGCCTGAAAAACCCGCCCGTGCTCGCTCATTTCGACGAAGACACCGAAACGGATATGCACACGGACGCCAGTGATACAGGCTTGGTTGCCGTCCTCGTCTAAAAACAAAGCTGTTGCGAAAAAGTAATCGCTTTTGCCAGCCGTGGTCTGCGATGGAGGAGAAAAACTAATCAGCCTCTGAGAATTAGTGCCTCGGAAATATATGGGCGATTTCAAAATTTCGCTCATATGGGTATGGTAGACCATTCAAAGTTGTGACAGACTACCATGCACTGTGATGTCTGGCCAATTTTAAGTACCCCTCTGACCGTCTTGGTAGAAAGAGCTTGCGCTTGCAAGAGTTCGCCGTTACAATTGCCCATAAATCCGGCTGGAAACACTCTGAAACTGACTACCTGTCCCGCGCCCCCGTCGACCCAGCACCACAAGACTGATGAAGACAGCGCTTTCTTCGGAGGCGTGACGGAAAGCGACCTAGCCGCTCAGCAGCGTGCCGACCTCGACTTACGTGTAATGATCGTCTACCTCGAAGGACGCAACGTCGCTGTGCCTAGTACCTTCAAACGCAACTTACCAGCATTCAGCCTGAAAAGCTCCGTCCTCGTGAAGAATTTAAGCCCCGGGACAAGAATGAATTATCCGGTTGTCATCCCCGTAGGCCTTCGCGACGAAAGTTTGGAAGCGTGCCACGACAACCCGTCTTTCGGACATCTCGGCACAGCTCGCGCAATTGGAAAAATAAAGACGAAGTACTAGTGACGCCGCCTTACATGCGACGTCACCCACTACGTCCTGAGCTGCCTTGACTGCCAGTGACGAAGAACACCGCCGACGAGACCCACCGGACTACTGTAGCCGATCGCCGTCCCATCAAGGCCCTTCCAACAGATTGGAATAGACCTCCTGGGCCCGTACCCCACGTCACGATCCGAGAACAATTGGATTGTCGTAGCGACAGACAACAAGACGCGTAACGCAGACACCGCCGCTCTTCGGAGGGGAACTGCACAAGGAATCGCGAAGTTTTTTTAAACCAAGTTGTGCTGCGACATGGAGCCACGGAAATCCTAATCACGGACCCCGGAACGGCCTTTGCTGCGGAGCTTATACAAGGAATCTTAAGCTACAGCAACACAGATCACCCAAGAATGACGGCGTACCACACCCAAACGAACAGACGGATGAAACGTCTAAACAACACGATCGCGGATATGCTGTCTATGTACGTCGACGTATAACATAAGCCTTTGGACGAAGTCTTTCCGTATGTCATGTTTGCGTATAACAGAGCTATCGAGCAACTACGCATATGACAGCGTTCGAGCTTGTCCACGGAAGACGGCCCACTACGATGCTTGGCGCCTTGCTTCCGCACGTAGAAGACAAGGATCGCAACGCCGACGTCCAACGATACCTTCAGCGTGCTGCGAATGCCTGCAAGCTCGCCCGAGTTCGTACAACGGACCAGCAGCTGGTGGATGACGGACGCTACAGCCTCTGACGCCGAGACGCCGAGTACTGCCCAGGAGATTTTGCGTGGGTTTGGGCTCCCATCCGACGACGCGGACTCAGCGAGAAGCTTCTGCGACGGTATTTTGGACCCTACCAGACTCTACGACGTGTTGGCCAACTTACCTACGAGGTGATCTCCTATGGTGATTCCGGAACATCCCGACGATGCACACGGCCCGAAGTCGCCCACGTGGTTCACCCTAAAACTTACTACGCACGATGACTGAGTTTAGTTTTTTTGTTCTGACTGTCTTTTATTTCAGCATCGGGTCGATGCACTCTTAGAGGGGGGTAATGCCGGGAACCTTCGAGTGGGTTTTGTTTATGTTTTGTTTTTGCCACCCAGCGGCGCCGCTCTGTATTATCTGTGTGGGAAGTGAAGCGCTTGTTCCATCCTTTATTTTTATACCAACGTGTTATCTGCATTGATAGGGAGAGCGTTGCGAACTAACCTCAATAGCCTAGAATAATCTTCTTTGATCTACAGTGGTCTGGGTGTAATTCGATGGTTCGAGAAACACTCGCGTGCAAAGATAAATTCCCGCAGAGCAGACACTGCCGTGTTCAACTCAGCAAAACCAGTCTGCGCACATCCCTTTTTTGACTGCTGTTTCGCCGCCTCTGTATTCGTTGTGTTGTTAGAGGAGCACTAGTTCGCCCCAATAAACTTGTTTTACCTTCAAGGCAACTGCAGCGTCTTTGGCTATGCGACCGCATAAATTTACATCATTGGCAAAAAGAAACAAAAGAAGACATTAAAAATTAGATAGTCCCATAACTTTCACAACTCATGGACGTACTTGTCTGTATGAAGTCTCACTGTAGGCAAGCGGCATTAGAATTCAATGCATTCGTACACAATTTTTCTAATTTTTCTATAAATTCTGGCTGCAACTTTCAAGATATGCTCAGAATGGGAAAATGCCGCTTGAACTCATGCGGATGTCCCGCAGACGTAAATATGGAGCCAATGATTTGTTCAGTTATTTATGTATTTACTTGTTTATTTATTTAATGTGCCTTACAAGCCCTGACAGCACATTGAGTAAATGGGGTACATATGAAAAGGGCAAAATTAACAAGATTTTGAAAAAGGCACTGAAAAGAACCACACTCCAAGAATACATTAAACAAAAAATTTGCCAATAATAAATACCTAGGCAAACGCAAAATGCAAATATAACGTGTGCTATATCTTGCGGGAACAAAGTAGGCAAGAGAAAACAGACACTTGATACACAAACATGCGAAAATACAAAGTGTACATAAACAGTGATAACCGATAGGTACAGTATTCTGAAAAAAAAGTGAGCATGAAGAAGGTCACGAAATGCGTCGGGCTTATATTAGGCGGAAATGTGATGAGGAAGGCCATTCTAAATCATGATGGCCAGGGAAAGTGGGGACGAGTTAGATGCATCTGTTTTACCGTACTGCCGGAAAAACTATGTTGATTATTCACCCTACCTAAAATGTTAGTCAGAACTTTAAGATGAAACTTTAAGTGTGCTGAATTGTAAACATATTTGTAAAAAATATATAAAAGAAAAATTTTGCGTCGAAGATCGAGCGGGTGAAGTGAATGATTCAGTTTAATGTCTGATTCACTTGAGGGGTACTTGTAGTAGCGTGACATAAACCTTGCAGCTATAATCTGTAATGCTTCAAAATTGTTAATGAAATATTGATGGTGCGGGTACGAGATGGGTGACGCAAACTCGGACTGCTATAGAACGTATGTTGCGTAAGGTAGTTTACGAGTGCCAGATGGAGCCTGACGCAAATTTCGACGCAAGAACCCTAATTACCTGAAAGCATTGGCGCAGACGATGTCGATATGGTTATTATAGGAAAGGCCTTCTGTGAATCTAATGCCTAAGTATATGAAGGAATAAATGCGTCCCAGGTAACTCCTATTACTCTGATAGTGGAAAATTGATTTTGCACGATTACGGGTAAAAGAGACAACGTTGCACTTCGTGATTTTTAGTGGCATTAACCATGCGTTACACCAATTAAAAATTGTGTTCAGACAATATTGAAGGAAGAGGTGATCAATAGCACTGCATATTTTTGGTAGATAATGCAGTCATCGCCAAAAATTTGCATACCAAATGATATATTAACGGGCAAGTCAATTATATATATTAGAATAAGTGAATGGCCAAGAACGCTTCCCTGTGGTACACAATAGGTGACGTAACATTAGGGAGAAATTTACTTATTTACAGCTGTAGACTCATTTCTTAGTGAAAGAAAGTTGCAAATTCATGAAATGGTTAGTTAATCTTCGTTGTAGGGTTTAACGCGCCGATGCAATGCAGGCAATGATGCGCGCGGTAGTGGAGGGCTCCGGAATATTTTGACCAGCTGGATATATTTAACGCGCGCCGAAATCTCGTACACACTGGTGTTTTTGCTTTTCTCCTCTATCAGGAAAGCGGCCGCCGCTGCCGGGAATCGAATGTTAGCGAATCTAATCGAAGAGCAGACAGTTATAAAATTGAGGGGCAGTGAGGTACGCGGTCAAATGCTTTTGAAAAATCTAAAAATACACAGTCAGTTTGCTGGTTATTCTTCATATTAGTGTGCAAGTCAGTCAAATTCAAATAGCTGTGTGTCACACAATGGGCCTTTCCTGAATTCCGGTTGGTTAGAAAAAAAGCTTGATTCTAAGTACCTGTAAACGTGTGAAGCGAACTGTGCTCAAGCATTTGCAGCAAATGCACGTGAGTGATATCGGGCGGTAGTTCCCTGGGTAATGCTTACTTCCTGCTTTGAACACGGTATGACCTTAGCGAACTAGTTTTCAATCGTCTGGTAGCAATCGAGATTATAATGACTGTCTAAAGATGTGATAACAAGTTTTACTAGAAACGGAGATGGCGCTTTTTAGTACTTTAGAAATATTGTTATCTACGCCAGAAGGTGCAGATAGTTTTAGATTATTAATTATAGAGGCACACCTTGCTCAGCAATTTGAACAGGTACCATGCATGGCAAGGCATAGTCAGGAAAATGAGGCAATTTACAATACCCTTTCTGAGTAAACACAGATAAAAAGAATGAATTTAACCTTGAAAGACATTCGTTCTCGGGTATTCTGATGTGGTTATCGTCATGCAGAGATATTCTGTTATCATCATGCTTAGGTGACATTACTCGAAAGAGCGTTTTGGATTTCAAATCAGGGGTGATAGCATGCCATTGGAAAAGTACTTTTTTGTTTGCAGAATTTAATGCGGGGCAGTAATTGCCAAGGTAATTCCTGTAATTCTGCCAAGCAGCTTGTGCACGTGTAAGGTTTGCGCGTTTATAGAGGCACTTCTTTTTGTTCCTCATTATGTTTAGTGTCCTGGTAAACCAGGGATTAGTTTTCTCATTAGGTATTGAGATCAGGAGGACGTGGTGTTTGATAAGAGTATACATCTTGTTTTTAAATTTCACCCAGTTGTCTTGAACCGTTCTACTGTAAAAAGATTGGAGTAATAATTTGTTAAAGGACATGTCCCGCTCTTCATTAATTTTAGTAATGTCCGTTCTGTTGTGGTGACGAATGTGTTTTATTTCAACACCAGAAAAGGGCACTGGAAGTTTAATTTATGTCTGTAGCAAATGGTGGTCACTAAACCTATCCAGGTGTGAAACAGTGTGAAGGGATGCCGGTGCATTTGTTAGTATTAGATCTAATATGTTGTGTCCTGGAGTTGGCTGGTTAATGACATAACAGAAGCTGAAATCAAGAGGTAAACTAATGAATTCTTCGGAGATGCGACAAGGAGACGATAATTGTTCCCGGTCGATTAGTAGAAAGTTGAAGTCAACGAACAGGTAAATCGTGCTTGTACCGCTGATTTTAATTCCTTCGGTGAAGCTGTCTTGCAGTTGGGAAACAAAAGAGCTGCATGGATTAGGTGGGCTGTAGCAAACTCCGGTAATTATTTTGGTAGAATCAACCCCTACGACCACCCATACAACTTCCAAAGCGGAACTACAGCTGATTAAATTCGAAGTTAACGTGTTCTTACACCAAGAAGGACGCCACCACATCTTCTGTCGTTGCGATCTTTAGTGTAAATATTGTAAGAATTGTTATCAAGAAGAATTTTGTTATCGCTAACGTCGAGATACAACCAAGTTTTAGTAAAGGCGAGATCAGAGTTATTGTCATCTATGGAGCAACCAACAAAGTTGTGTTTAGGTATTGTGTTTCATAGGTTAGTGAAAAATAATGGTAACATAGACGGGGTGTGAGAGGTAGATAAGTTGCCTTGCGCACGCTCAGTGTGCGGCGACTAGGTTTGAGTAACTTTTCGAGAAAACGACGGCGTTAGTTTTCGAGTCATAAGTATAAGAGTTGTTACCGTTTAGAAGCCTGTCTACAGCAAGTTTTAACGATAGGTTTGGTGGCTTCGTCCATTCCAAAAACTTTTTACAAGTTTGACGTGTGGCTGGCGAGAAATCTTCCCCCATTGATTACTGTGAACGCTTTAGCTTGCACGACGATGCCAGTATAGTTTTCTTGTCTTTAAAAAATGTTAGTTTGGCGATAACGGGTCTGCTCTTCCCTTCCATGTACTTGCCCAGCCTGTGTACGCGCACAAATTGTACACTGTTGGTGGAAATCTGTAGCTTCTCTGAGCAGAATTCAATTATTTTAAGTTCAGATGCTGCCGAGTTTTTTTGGCCGTCTTCACTCACAAAGAACAGTATATTTGATCCCCGGAGTGTATTTTCTGAGTCCTAACGCCTGGACGTAATGGCTGGAAGCTGTTGTGAAACGTCGCACGAGGGAGCCACTGGATTGGCTGGCTGGCACTTCTCAAGGTCATGCTCGATTCCAACGCCGCGAACTTCGCTGTCAAGTCGCATAAGGCAGTTTGGGGCACGTTTAACTATTTGCTGTAACAGCACATGTAGCCGGTGAAGGTTTTGGCATACCAGAAATTAAAAAAAAACCAAAGCAATACCACGCACAGAAGGCGCAAGTAGTGCTAAGGACGTCGTTTGTTCCTATCGTTCCTGTCATGTAAAGCTGCATTCTATCTTTTGCCTCTTAATCTACTTAGTTAATTCCTTATTGCAGCTATTGGGTTTCTCAAATTCTCGCGCCGTGTCGAGGGAGCCATTCTGTTACATTTGAGATCTACAAGTTTTCAACAAGGCTCAATCTATCAAGGCGAAAAGCACCTGATATTTATTTGAGCAGTGTTCTGCCTAAGGTATCTCTCTGATTTGGGACACCACTTTTCTATCCCTAAGTGGTACCCCTTAATACTTTGCTGAGTTGGTGGTTGGGCCTTTCAGGCCCAAAAGACAGCAGGGCTTGATCGCACAGATTTCTTTGCGGTGATACAGGGAGCCTACTGTTTGCATTTGAGGCGGGCTTACCGCTATAAATCATTTATTAAAAGTATACGCCAAATTTTTGTGTAGCTAGGGTAACTACTGGCAAACTCACTTCCTAAAGGTTTTCCTTACCTAGGCTACACTTATAGCCTTCAGTATACTTGTGCAACACCTCTTCGCGTGTTTCACAATAGTCTCAAATGCTATCGGAGGGTTTTCGGTGTGGGCACTTACGCACGCCTTTTATTCTCCTGGTTCACAGAAAATTGTATCGCACCAAACCTTAAGTAGCTCAAGTACTCCGCCTGAGCCGATATTACTGGATTCTTCCTTAAGGCTTGCTGAACATCTCCTGAAGAGAGGGAGTGAACAATTTTGGAAAGGCAGTGTCTACTTATGGGACATCTTGAAGTTAGCGCACTTAAACACGGATACTAGGGAAGAAACGACAAACCACAGCGCTGACTCACAACTGATTTTTATTAGAACAGACACGCACTTAAATACTACAACCTAAACCCATGTGACCAGACATCATGCATACGTCACAATCCAGCGTATCATTTCTAAAACATGACAGGCAGTGTGCGCTACCTTCAAGATGTCCCATATGCATTACCAACTAGCCCAGTTGTCACTTCTTCTACAGTGTCTACTTGCATTATTCAATTCACTACTTGGAACCTTCATTGTTGGTGGGACGGGTTATCTAGGCACTGCATTTATTGTATAATTTTTTAAGAGTATTATGTAGGCCTGGTCTTTCCCATGATATCTGGACGCTTGTGCTACACAAGCGGGGTGCACAGAATTAAACGCTTTTCCGTTAACAGAAGGTGCTCTCTAAATGGGTTTATTATACTAGGCGGATTTTTCTTTGACATGATTTGCGATCTGATTGTGAAGAATTGTTGAGTCACGTTTGCTATACCTCGCTTCTTCTCACTGTATTTCACGATGTACGTTTTCCCTTATGCTGCTCACTCTTATCTTGGTAAAACCCTTGAAAACAAGATAGAGTACGCTGATAGGTACGCATTTCTTGAGCTCTTTGGCATCTCTATTGTTGTTTGTTGTAGGTGATAAATATATCGGCGTTTTTAGAACATGGGTGCATTTGTCTTTTAAGGATCGATCACAACTATTTGGAAGATTTACACCGCACAATTCCCACCTATTTCTGGATATGCACGGGTTTTCCCTCGTTTGCTCAAGCTTTGTGTTTACGATTTCCCTGAGCGCGAATTCTATCTAGCCTTTACTAGCTTTGGGCACTTTGCCCGAAATGTTATTTTTTCTAGTACTCTCTCCTTGCATGGCATGTTGAGGGCAAACGCTGGTATAATTACGTTCTGCTTGGTTATTTATCAAGACATCAATTTGCCAAATCTTACCTGCTCTCTTAGTGCAAACGTTCCTCACAGCAAGCTGCTTCCTGCTTCTCAGTTGCCTTCAAGCTTGCTCGTTTGTTCACGTTTATAATCCTTTTTAATTCGTTGATCAGGGATATCATTACACTTATTTCTTCAAATTTCAAAAGCTCCGCAATTCTTTGCGGCGTTCTTATTGACACTATAGCTTTTGCTTTTCGCATGGGGGTCTTTTGTTTTCTAGGACAGTTTGCCACTCGTTGTTTGACATTCTTGTGTTGTGCCCACCTGCTGCTAATTCTACGATTATCATTGCTAGATTTCTACCAGGTATGTGTCGGCTGTCTTCAATCTCACCGGTTAACACCACGAATTTGTTCCCAAGGGCCACTTATAACTCCTGCACTCAATCTCGTCACTTACTGCATGCTTGACTTCCCTCAGTTATGGGGTTGTATCTTTTGCCTTCTTACATCTAGCTATTTGCTGCTTTTTACCAGGCAGTGGAAACTTTTTTGATCTTGGATAGTACCTAAATATCATCCACAATACCTCGATGGTCTGGCAGCATTATGTTGATTCATGTTTTAATTTACTATATTGTCACGTGTCGCCGCCGGTGTTACCTTGAAAGCAGAAAAGTGCCATTTTCGTTATGAAAAGCTCCGTTTTCTCGGCCACGTTGTCAGCAACGCCGGCGTCACACCCGACCCTGAAAAGGTAGCCGCTATGTCCAATTTCCGGACGCCCAAGGACAAAAGGGCCCTGCGGCGATTTCTAGGCCTATGTTCTTATTACCGGCGCTTCATAGAAAATTTCGCACACATCGCGGCTCCACTAACCTGCCTTACCTGTAACGACGTCGCCTTCGTATGGAGCAATGAGCAGCACGATTCTTTCGAGGACCTGCGCCGGCGTTTGCAAGAGCCACCTGTCCTCGCCCATTTTGATGAAGATGCGACCACCATTCGTACTGATGCCAGCAACGTAGGTCTAGGCGCCGTCCTTACCCAATGGCAAGACGGTGCTGAAAGAGTTGTTGCTCATGCAAGCAAGACATTGTCCCGTGCGGAGACCAACTATTCCGCCACCGAGAAGGAATGTCTGGCTGTTGTATGGGCGGTCCTGAAATTCCGCCCGTACCCTTACGGCCGTCCCTTCAAGGTAGTGAGCGACCACCACTCACTTTGTTGGTTGGCCAATTTAAAAAACCCCACTGGTCGCCTAGCCCGCTGGAGCCTGCGACTTCAGGAGTTTGATCTGACGGTAGTCTATAAGTCAGGATAACATCATTCTGATGCAGACTGCCTGTCCCGAACCCCGGTCGAGCGCACCAGCCCTGAAGATGAAGACGACACGGCTTTTCTGGGAGCAATCGACGCCCCAACGTTGTGTAAACAACAGAGGCAAGACACCGAGCTGCAACCACTTGTGGACTTTTTGGAAGGCCGCTCTACACGGAAGCCCAAGCTCTTCGCACGCGGCCTAAAGTTCTTTTGTTTACGGAACAACATCTTTTACAAACGCAACTTTGGTCCAAATGGCCGAGCCTACCTTTTAGTTGTCCCTGCGTGTCTCCGCCGCGACATACTACAGGCCTGTCATGACGAGCCGACTGCGGGTCACCTTGGTTATGCGCTTACAACTTCCCGAATCAAGCAGAACTACTACTGGCCCAAGCTTCCTGCGACAGTGAAACACTACATTCGCACCTGCCGCGAATGTCAGCGACGGAAAACACCGCCTGGACGCCCAGCTGCTTCACTGCAACCTGTACAAATACCGAAAACACCTCTCCAACAGATCGGCATGGACTTTTTGGGCCCCTTCCGAACCTCCTCTTCGGGAAATAAGTGGATAATCGTCGCGACCGATTACCTTACCAGATACGCCGAAACAAAAGCTCTTCAGCGTTGCGCTGCACTCGACGTGGCTCAATTCTACATGGACAACATTGTTCTGCGCCATGGAGCACCAGACATTTTGATCACGGACAGGGGAACCTTTTTTAACTCAGCGTTGGTACGCGCCATTATGGATCTCACCGGTGCTTCACACCGAAAATCTACGGCCTACCACCCACAGACGAACGGCCTGACGGAACGCTTGAACAAAACCATTGCAGACATGCTAAGCATGTACGTCGACTTGGAACACAAAAATTGGGACGCAATTCTCGCATACGTGACGTTTGCCTACAACACGGCCCGGCAAGAAACTACGCGCATGACGCCATTCGCTCGCCTGTACGGCCGCGAGGCAACAACGATGCTGGATGCCATGCTCCCACACGACCACGGAAATGCCGATGAGACTGCGCAAGCGATCGCGCAGCGTGCCGAAGAGGCGCGGCAGCTCGCTCGGTATCGCATCAGAGAACAGCAGGTGCAGGATTCCTCTCTTTACAACGCTCGTCACAGGCATGCTTCCTTCGGGCGTGGTGACTATGCATGGGTGTGGACCCCCATCCGACGTCGAGGGCTAAGCGAAAAACTTCTGAAATGCTATTTTGGACCCTACAGAGTTCTGAAACAACTGAGTGACGTCACGTACGAAGTTATTCCGGAAGACGGTGTTCCATCCCGGCGTCGCCAATGCCGGTCGGAAGTAGTCCACATCGTCCGCATGAAGCCTTACTTCGCAAGAACGTGACACGCCCATACTGGATCGCTGTTTCACCACACTTTCACCCGAGCATCGGGACGATGCTTCCCCTGGGGGGGAGGTAAATGTCACGTGTTGTATAAGAAAGGGCACACGCAACGGTCGACGACGAGGCAGAAGAAACACAATCTTCGTCTTCGGATCGCGCGCGCTGGCCCCGGTCCCTCGGCTCTCGAGCTTTAGATTAGACCCTTGGCTGTCGCTGTTCTTTTGTGCCTCATTAAAACCCCTACTACCCGGAGCACGCATTCGCTGTACGCTACAATATTGGCTTTTCGACTAACCGGGTTATTGTCTTTACGAAGAAATGTCGGCATTATCTGCACGTGATTACGATTCGCTAAAGCCACCCATAAATCTCCTCGGCTGTTCTGACAAAATTTTATAGAACCGCGGTCACTTGTAAAAATTCTCAGTTCTTGCCGGTGTTGCGACCGGGCGGGGGCACCCGATCCTTACTCCGTGGCCTCCAACATACGATGGGTAGCGTGTATGAAGCGAGCGGCCAGCCGGTGTTGCAGCCGTGAAAAGAAGTCCAGAGCAGTAGGATAACGTAACTGTTTACTTCATAGCGAGAGGTGAGCCGAAGCCAAAAAAACATAAAATGCCCCGACGGGCGAGGTTACAATACAGGACACGAGCAGAGCGACCTCATGGATTCGCTGCTCAGACAGGAATAAATATCAGCGTTTGTGCTGCTTCTTTTATACCCAAAAAACGCCCCCAAGAGTAACACGCCACGAAATCATGGACACACACACACAGTCTTTCCAAGATCGCGAGTCATCTTCGCCCCTTGTGGCGTCTGAGAGAGGGGGGGAGAGTCCTTGAAAGGTGCCGGGGTCGCTCTATCAACTGCTGATCGTGCCGATAGCGAAACGTCTGAGCCGGGAAGGTCAAGGTGACGCGCAGGTGCCTGAAGGGTGTGGCGAACGTCGTGGCTTTGCACGTGGAAGCTGACAGCTGCCGGAGGTGTTGCAAAGCGAGGTGATTGACCCGGCATGGCGAGACACGAAGTACGATTCACCGACACGTGGGCGCACATGGTCGATTCCCACGTGGTCGCTGATGCGGAAAAACACGTGTTGCTGGCCGATTCGTAACAGCTTCTCCGCCGGGGGTCCGAGATCCCGATGGATAAGGGTCTTCAACCGTTGTCAGGAGGGATGCTTTCGCAGGGAAGTGCTCAGCAGACGCTCGACTCCAGGCCTGGGCTGTACGACACCGTGCTGGAGCTTCACAGGGCCGATCACTGGACGAGAACTGGCTCCCCAAGAACGTCTCTGGATTGGTCAGGCAAGCAACAGAACAACACAGCAAGACACAACCACATCGCCGGCAAGTGCGAAGACAAATCCACACTGAAGATCAACCAGGCTTTTTGTTGCGAAAAAAATACGCTAACTAACTACACTAGTTATATTTTAGCCCAGCAGTACTTTAGACAAGTGCACAAACCTGAAAGGTGACATTTCGCGTGATTGGAAATGTCCCACAAAAAAAAAAAAACGTAATCGTAAAGGGCGAAACCTGCTTCAGGAAAAACAAAGAAATTTGAGAAAGTCAGGCGTCAACAGGCCACTTCTCGCGCCGAGAGCTGCGATTTGAGCTCTCGTCAATGCCTTGAGCCTTTCCCTTTCGGTACCGCACTTTAGTTGCAGCCGTTCTCTCAACGCTGCTGCGACCGCGTGAAATGACACCGGTCGTCTTGTTCGACAAAGGTCGAGCGCGCGGAGGAGCGGGCGGGATTTTCCCCCGTTCGTACGTTATGCGCGCACTGCTTCTAGGCGGCGTTCCCTCGGCGCGATGCGAGCTCACGGCTTTGCTCGCACTGAAACACGCGCCACAATTATGCGCTGAAGTTTTTGCTACCTCCTCATTTCTCGCCTTTTTACGAACGCGTTCGGCAAGCAAACGCCGGAACGCGTTTGCGTTCTCTCCTCTAGGCTGGTCGGTTCCCGACTTCGGTTCAGCCACAGGCGACACCGGAACCTCAACTAGCTCAGCCGATGTTGGCCTACCGACGGGAGCATCAGCTGGGAGTGAAACGGGCACGACGAGCCCATTAGACACCTTGCAGTTCCCAACAGTCACTACCTCGTCGTCCCTCGCGCTTTCAGCGACAACCTCGGCGCGCGAAGACCGAAGCGTGTTTCCGTTCTCCTTCCTTCCTGCCAGAACCACACTACACCTAGGCTGCCCTGTCTCAAAAGACGGCTCAGTTGCTCGCGTTCGGGTCGACAGCCGTTCTCAGGGATTCCAGTGATCTAGCGCACTTTGAACATGGCGACGAAACGTCTCCGCTCACCGTAGGGACCTTACACACAGTGTACTTACGCTGCCCTCCGTCGTGAGTCTCTAGAGATGCCCCATCATCGCTTTCTGTCTGAGTTTCGCCATTCCTCACAGAGGTGGCGACCCTATCGTTACTCGATCTCTTCGCAGCGAGCCCCGCTGGTTCTTTCCTCGGCAGTTTCTCAAAATGGTACCCCTTTTTCCTTAACAGCTGATCCGACCTGTTCGAGAATAGGTACTTGTACTCCGGAAGTAGTTGTGGGGATACTGCTGCCTGCGTCACAAGTTCACCAAACGGGCCTCCGATGCTGACCTTAGCAATCGGCAGACGAACGTTTCGTGCACCTACGGCTGGCTTCACCCAAACACACTGCCCAGTTAGCTGATCCGGTTCAACGTACGAAGGCTGGACCATGTCTACCGTCGCTGCGGAGTCACGAAGAACTCGGCACGGTTTAGCATTGACGACTAGCTCCCGTACGTACGGCTCTAGAAACTGCTTGCTGTCCTCACTCTGATCCAGTACGTGAAATACTAGTTTTCCCTTCTTACATCGGGCAGCGAAATGTCCCGTCTCGCCGCAGTTGTAACACGCAGCCTGCCTGCGCGCTTCGAAAGCTTTCTTTCTGCGCTGCTCCTCAGCGTCTGCTGCTCTCTCTTCGTTATCGTGGCCAGTTTCTCTATCCACGAGAACGACATCCCTTGCTCCACCGTCTACCCGGGGCGGTCTGCCTTTCGGCCCTGACTTATCAGGCCTCGGCCTGAACTCTTTTTGGCCGTCTGTCGGCCCCTGCGCACCTCGACGTGCGACGAACTCGTCGGCTAGCTGAGCTGCCTAATCCACAGTTTTTACCCCTGGCCTATCTTGCACCCAGAGTATCAGGTTTTCTGGTAGACGGCGGTAAAACTGCTCAAGACCGAAGCACTCAACTACTTTGTCGTGCTCTCCGAAAGCTTCTGTCTCTTTGAGCCACTCTTCCATATTGGCCTTTAGCTTGTAGGCGAACTCCGAGTACGACTCGCCTCTAGCTTTTTCGGCTTCCCGGAACTTCTGGCGAAACGCCTCTGCTGACAGCCTGTACTTACGTAGGATGCTCGACTTGACTTTTTGGTAGTCCTCTGCCTCCTCCTTTGGCAAGCGGGCCATCACGTCGGATGCCTCACCTGGCAAAAGCGTAAGAAGCTTTTGCGGCCATGAGTCTCGGCTAAACTGGGCCCTCTCACACGTACGCTCGAAGTTGACCAAAAAAAGACCGATGTCTTCTCCTACCTTGTAGGGCCGCATTTGGTCACACATTCGCAACGTAGGTCGCTCAGTCACCGCAGACTGCACGCTGCTGCCACTCTGATGTCTAGGTCGAGACGCCTCGACGTCTAAACGCTTCATTTCCCGCTCATGCTGTCGCTCCCGTTCCTTCTCCTCGCGTTCCTGTTCTCGCTTTCTATCTTCGCGTTCCTGTTTCTGCCTCTCGAGCTCCTGTTCTCGCTTTTTTTCCTCGCGTTCCTCACGCTGGCGCTCAGCCTCTGCAGCCTGACGTTTAGCGGTCTCCTTGTCATTGATCGTCTCAATGCACTCGGACAGCTCGTCATCGTCAGCCCCAACAGCGAGTATAGCCTCTATCAGCTCTGGGTTTCTCACCGCGTCCGTAACATCCAAGCGCAACTCTTTTGCAAGCTCCAACAACTGCGGTTTTTTCAACGCTTTCAAATTCATGGCCGGTCTAGAGTACTGCTTTCCCACTGTTCCAAAAAAATTTGTTTTGCGCGAATAACCCACGCGACAAAAACAGACGCCCTACCAGCTATCCTCAGAAGCCTGGTAAAACTCAGTGAAGAAAAGTCCCGCACTCACTCTTGACCGCCGTGAATTCTGCGAATTCCGAAGCCGCCTTGACGTCCGTGATGTTGGGTCTCGCACCGCTGGCTCCAGGTGTCACGAAGTTGTCATCCGGCCGCTGCCAACCAGTTGTTGCGACCGGGCGGGGGCACCCGATCCTTACTCCGTGGCCTCCAACATACGATGGGTAGAGTGTATGAAGCGAGCGGCCAGCCGGTGTTGCAGCCGTGAAGAGAAGTCCAGAGCAGTAGGATAACGTAACTGTTTACTTCATAGCGAGAGGTGAGCCGAAGCCAAAAAAACATACAATGCCCCGACGGGCGAGGTTACAATACAGGACACGAGCAGAGCGACCGCATGGATTCGCTGCTCAGACAGGAATAAATATCAGCGTTTGTACTGCTTCTTTTATACCCAAAAAACGCCCCCAAGAGTAACACGCCACGAAATCATGGACACACACACACAGTCTTTCCAAGATCGCGAGTCATCTTCGCCCCTTGTGGCGTCCGAGAGAGGGGGGGGGGAAGTGTCCTTGAAAGGTGCCGGGGTCGCTCTATCAACTGCTGATCGTGCCGATAGCGAAACGTCTGAGCCGGGAAGGTCAAGGCGATGCGCAGGTGCCTGAAGGGTGTGGCGAACGTCGTGGCTTTGCACGTGGAAGCTGACAGCTGCCGGAGGTGTTGCAAAGCGAGGTGATTGACCCGGCATGGCGAGACACGAAGTACGATTCACCGACACGTGGGCGCACATGGTCGATTCACACGTGGTCGCTGATGCGGAAAAACACGTGTTGCTGGCCGATTCGTAACACCGGTGACGCCGCACCGCATTGCATCGATAGCAATGCAGTCACACCGGTCAATTCCTCGACGTATATAACTTGCTAGAACCCTATTGCTGTCAAGGTAGGATTAGAGACTCCGGATCCAGATGGCGTGCTACAAGTACGTGCAAATTATCCACTCAACCTGCTCGCCATTGACACTCGCAACGCTGATGCCACAGAGCGTCTGCGGAAAATCTCCTTCATTGCTGTCGTGAAAATTCGGGCCTATGAACCACGAGCGAAACATTGCGGAGAGGGCATGAGCAGGGGAGTAGCTAAGGTCTCTCTGACACTGAAATCCTTAGTGCGTTACGAGTCATAGGGCCTGTCAAATCAACCCGTAGATTGGGAAAATCATCAGAAAGTGTGCAGATTGTGTCCGCCACAGAAACAGTCCGAGAGCGTGTAGTAATCTGTTACACGTGCTATCGCGTCCATTATTACGTAGAGACACCGATAAATTGCAAGAACTGCCAGCTATTCGGGCACCGATGTCTAGAATTCTGGCTCCGATGTCCCCGGTGCTGCGGTACTAACACTGACGACCGTGTTCAGTTGAAAATCCTAAATGCCCTAACTGCAGCAAAAAGCGCGAATTGACGTTTTTTCATTGTTCTGTCCACCGTAATGAGAAAGGTACTTTAAAAAGAAGTCTAGAAACAAGACTGACTACAGGTCAGCGAAACACGCTCTACTGGAACGTCGTAAGGCTGGGCATATGGAACACTGAAAAAAGCAAGAGAACAGATCTGCGAGTCTCGGGATCATTAACAACGAGAAGAACTTACCAACTATGCCAGTCCTCCATCGTGGACAGCAAGAGCAGCATCCCCCTACAGCAGAACTGCCAGTACGAGCTGCAGCAGAAAGGGATGACTCTCCCCCAAAAGATGCCGCCACGCCTGCATCGAAACCCCACCTGCTCGGCCACCAGGCGAGACTCCGACTCCAGCTGTATGAACTTCGAAGCCTGCTCGTCGAGCATTTCTTCGAGGGCACCCTGAACTGAAGGATCGCCAGAGCTCCGGGGGCTTGCGCTCTGTGATATTAGCTCTAGTAGAGGCTGTGGGCACCTTCCTCGCTCCCATTTCATCAGCGGTAGTCATGGCTATCCTGACTATCATGGTTTATGTTTCACCTCTCCTTTTGCATTGCGTCTGCGGCTACCATTGGTACATTCACAGTTCCCACAGTGCAAAAAATTAAAGACAAACGTACAATCTTACAGTGGAACGCCTGCAGATTCAAGCAGCGCCTTTCGGACCTACGCCAGCTCACACGAAAACATCGTTTTCCGGTGATCCCTACTTCTCAATCACCACTGACGGAAGACATACGCCTTTCTGGCTGCACAGTTTTGCGCAGACTGGCGTAGAAATGTCAAGAGCCTATACTGACCGTGAAAAATGACCTCACCATAATAGAGCATGGTCTTTCACCCGATGCCCGGAATGAATACGTGGCAGCCACAGTTCGTGGCGCCGGCTTGTCCTTCACAATCATCGCCGCCTATATTCGACCTTGTGAAGCACTGGACCTAATTGGCTTAGAAGGCACCATCAGTACTACACAAGCCCCGAATATCTTGACCGGTGACGTCAATGCCCATCATCCCGTATGTGGCAGAAAGTAAAGGACGGGTTAAGCGGCGCACCCTTTGGACATTGCCCACCGGCAGGGTATGGTCTCTCGGGCTCTCCTCTACAAGGTATGGTCTCTCCGGGTCTCCTCTACAACGTGTGCTTCGCTCCTCTGATTGGGAGACCTTTAAAACTTTTGTGGAGGAAGCGGTAGAATTGATGAGCTCATATTGCCGCGAGCCATGCATTGTTTGTTGGTTTATAATTTGTTTTTACTGCCCGGCCGCGTTCGGCTGTTTTATCTTTGTACCAAGCGAAGCGCGTGTTTCATTCTTTATTTTTATGCCGTACTGTTTATATCATTCCGATACCTAGTGTCTTTCTCCCTAATGTCACTAGCCTAGAATAATCTTCCTTGATCTACAATGTTCTGGATGTAAATCGACGGTTCCAGAAATACTCCCCCCGAAAGATAAAAGCCCGCAGACCAGACGCCACGGCATTCAATTCGCCGAAACTGGTCGGCACACGTCACTTTGTTGAATGATGCTTCGCCACCTGTGTATTTTTGAGTTGTTAGGGAAGCACAAGTTGGCTCCAATAAACTTGTTTTTTTCCTTCAAGGCAACTGCGTCGTCTTTGGCTTCGTGACAATATAAAGCCTTCGCGGACACGATGTCAATGAGCTCGAAAGTCAGGCACCAAACTACCGAAGCTTCCTCATAGATATACCGCTGCCGGCTCGGAGGAAGAGGCTTCGCGCAGTGTGTTGAAGAGCAGAAATATGAGCACGCCGAACACAAGCGGCTGACGATAACCTGGCTTGGAGGCGAGCGCCGAAGGCGATTCAAGGGCATATGAACCAGCACGCCAAGCATGAGTGGGAATCCTTCTGTCCCAAGGTGGACCCCTGGAAGCCGCTCACCAGAATATGGCTCTTGCTCCGAAGTTTGTGGAACCCACAAACTGAGCTGCGCTCATTCAAATACGTGTCACAGAGCATGAACACCAGCGACCTCCAAGTCGCTGACACCTTCTGCAGGAGAATTACTGCAGTGCCAGCAGCTCTTCTTCCATCACACTTTCCCCCAAAGAGGCTCGCTCAGGTGTGGTGTCCTCAATGAACGAGTCATTCTCCATGGAGGACTTTCGGCTGCCCATGTCCGGATGACATCACCTACACAACCCTCTCGCATCAAGATGAAAAGAGAAAACGTTGCCTCCTGGAAAACTGGCCATCTAGAGCCAGTGTGCAAACACGCTCGCCTAGTCCCAGTCCTAAAGCCAGGTAATGTTCACTGCGCCATCGAGTCCTCCCGACCTATAGCACTCCGGAGTCATGTCGGGAAACTGATAGAAAAGATGGTGCTGATATATCACCAGCACAGATGTCTGGTTTCCGCAAGGGTCGTAGCAGCCTCGACAAAGTCACCACCCTTGCGAATAGCATAAGACAAGCAAAGTGTCTGCGTAACATTACGGTTGACGTGTTCCTCGACATTTCTGTCGTTCATGTCGACTTCTGTCATTCAATTCGGAAGGTTCTGACGCCACGTCCCGGGCTATCCTTGCGCACCGCCAGTGCACAACAGATTAGGAACATTGCAGCCTGCACGGCCTGTATCGTTATTCAGAAAATTAGGCACACCATTGAATTTTTACTGCCGTCTTGCTCTCATGATGTAATCTTGAGATGGGTCTTTCTGTCGCGCCATCATGCCGTCATACGCTGTGCACCTGCAGAATTCAAGTTTTCGAAGATTCAAAGATTTTTTCCGTGCTCCCAGCGCTAAGTTGGTCATCGTCTAAGGCACTGTCGTCCAACCCCGTTCTTGTGTTCTCATTCCTTTTTTCTGCACATCTATTTCTGAGGCCACAGTGCTTTTTACGCCATCCCACATTTTCTTCCACCGCAGATGTCTTCCGCTACCCGTCGCCCTTTTGACAGTTAGCAATAGCACTAATTCAATCATGATTATGAGCCTGTCGACGACTTCGTGCGCGCTTTTACACATAGAAACACTCGGCTTTGTACAGCCCGTCGGCCCCCGTCTTGTTACGCAGCTTCTTGATGATCCAACCCATATGCAAGTCGATAAGCAGAGCACTACTACGCCACGCACATGGGGCGAAATATCTTTCGAGATTTTCCGCGGCACAATCGACGAAAATTTGGACGCAACACAACTAGCGCAGTTTACTACATAGAGCCAGTTTTTTGTCTTTCGATAGTGGACAAAGTTCTCCTGGGCGCACGTCTGTTGGGAACCACTCCACTGACACTGGCTCGCATGCCCCGTTTCGACAAAGACCGTATCGTGTATCACCGGCAGAGCGACGTACCATTGAAGACTACGGGAATGACATGCTTCAGCGTGACAATATTCGTCCCTCCAAGAGTCCCTGGGCGTGACCAGTGGTTTTTGTGAAAAAGAAGGATGGGTCCATTAGGTTTTGCGTACACTACCAACATTTGAACAACATAACAAGCAAGGACGTGTATCCTATTCCTCGCATAGACGACGCCCTCGACTCTTTGCAGGGAGCAGAATATTTTTCGTTGCTTGACCTACAATTGAAGTACTGGAGGTTCCTGTGGCTTTGGCTGACTTAGAGAAAACTGCTTTTTTTACGTCTGACGGGCTTTACGAATTTAATGTATTGCCGTTTGGGCTTTTCAGTGGCCCTGCCATATTCGAACGGATGATAAACAGTATTTTGCACGGAATAAAGTGGAAGACTTCTCTTGGCTGTCTGGAGGGCGTCGTCGTTGTTTTCTCTTCGGACTTCAAAACGCACCTCACCCACCTGGAGCAAGTTTTGACCTGCCTTGCAAGTGCTGGGCTGCAGCTGAATCTCAAATGTGTCATCTTGCTGAGCGCAAACTGACTATCCTGGGACACGTCGTTTCCAAGGAGGGGATTCACTCAGATGATACGAAGCTGGGAGCCGTAGCCGAGTTTCCGAAGCCGCCCACTATGAAGGCACTTGAGAGCTTTATCGGTCTGTGCTCCTATTTTAGACGCGTCGTACACAACTTTGCCAGCATAATTTCGCCTTTGACTCAGCTTCTCGGCAGTGCCAGCGACAAATCTGTGTGGTCACTCTGCTGCGACGAAGACTTTGTGACACTACTCTATCTTCTTACATCCCCTGCGATTCTCGGCACTTTGACCCGTTCACCCCAATAGAGCTCCAAATTGACAATAGTGGGATTGGTCTCAGTGCTGTTCTCGCCCAACAAAAGCCCAGTTTTGCCGACGAAAGCCGACTCAAACTACTCTGTAGTATAGAAGGTGTGGTTGGTCATAGTTTGGACACTGGGAAAGTTCCGTCCGTACTTGTATGGTCGTCCATTCGATGGTGTCACCGATCATCACGCTCTCTATCGGCTCTCTTCCCTCAGTGATCCATCAGGTGGTCTTGGTCGGTGGGTTCTTCGACTGCAATAGTACGACATTCGGGTCATTTACCGTACCGGCCAAAAGCACTGTCGCTGATGCCCTTTCACGCTCACCAGTGCCTGCTGAAGTTTTCTGCCGTGCAACCAGTGACTGTGACTCATGTCTGCCGCATCTTGCCGTCAGCAACATATCAGCCGAGCAACGCAAGGACAAGTGGATTGGTTCTGTTATTTTGATGCTCTCCGGAACATCACCTGCTGGAGGATCTCGGGCCCTACGCCGGCAGGTTTCTCACGAAAGTGGTTGCTGGTCATACCCCGCCGCTTGGCGCTGAAGTCTTCAGGCATCAAGGGCCGCATGTACGCATTGCTATCGGTGTTATGTGTGCATATCTATAGACAGCGGCGATTCATCGCTACACCACGTGACCATAGGTGTTCCCCAGGGGGGGTTGCTGAGCTCTAGACTAACATTGCCATAGCTCGCCTGGAAAAATGTGTGCCACAGTCGGTAGAAATCGCTCTGTACTCTTACGACATCTGCATATCGAGTTCTGGCTGTAATGGGCGAGTGTTACGGTCAAGCCAGCAGCGAGCAATTGACTTCATTGCGGAATTTGTGCCGGCTCGAGGATCAGTGAAATGGGCTGCGATAGCATTTAGAAAGCGTCACCTTACGTGCTACGGCCACACTGTTGGAGAAAGCGCAATTCCATGTCCCGACCTACAAGTACTTGGTAGTAGGCACACCTAGTTGGCTCATGTTCGCTACCTCAGGGACAACATTAATTCAATCGCCCACATATTACGCATGCTCTCCGCCAACACCGGCGGAATTTCAGTGAACTCTCTTCTCCGGGTATACAAAGAGCTTTGCGCTGGCCTGATGGGTTACGGCACCTCTGCTTTGACCCAGTTATCAAAACGAACTGTCAAAGGGCTTATTGAGGAACTAGACCCGCGCCATGGCTCTGCTGAGAACACCCCTTTAATCTTCTCTTCTTTACTCGCTCATGATGATGATCTGCCCGTTGGCAATCGATCCTCTTCCTTTTCGCAACATCCTCCCGCCCGCAACAGTGATGTATCTACGAATAAGAAAGACTTGAGGAGAAAAACATGCCAGAAAAATACAATTCTAGTCAGTTCAGTGGCCTGGTTCGAATCCGCCTAGCCGTTCGGTCACCGTTCGTCAGCAGCTTAATTTTCCATCGGTGCTTTGACGCCTGATGCTGCTTTCTAATGACGGTCTTAGTTAGGATCGGCGATGAAGGTAGCGAAGCACTCTGTTGTGTTGCAGCGAAGAAAGTTCGGGCTGTCTTGCGTCGTCTCTCGCATTGTCTTTGTCGGGATCGCACTTGTCTCGACCGAACCACCCGTGTCTGAACACGCCTTGTAAATGTGGAGGAACAAGTTGTCTCCCGCCTGACAGAATTGGGTCGTACCTTAGGCGAATGTCCACAAACTCTGCGTCTCGTGTTTAGCTTGGCAGTCCTTTTCTGTTTGCTAGGCTTGTCCCGAAGTCTTCGCCTCTTGCGCCGGTCCATGTTGGTGTTCATGGCATCACTGTTCGTGATCAGATGCGTCGAAACAACGGGCTTTTGATGATTGTGCACGTACTCTGTAGGTACTGCTGAGAGTTCTTCACTCTTAGCGCAGTCTATCCGTGACCATGGCGTAGCATGCGTTGAAGCGCTCAAGTCGTCTGCTGGCAGGGGGATGGTTTCCGTTCTTGTCGTATTCGTTATGAGTAATAGGTCTGCGCACTCAGATACCTTATCACGGGCAGCTGGAGAGGTAATCAACGAGCTCCATGATGGTTGGACGGGTGGGACTTGAGTGGTTGCCGACGGTCTCTGTGGAAGACTGTTCTTCGCGACATGCCGCGTGGTTATCTCTTTCGGGATCAAACTCATCTTGGATACCTTGTCACTAAGCAGCCACTTCGCGCGGAAAATCATATACAAGTATTTGTCAGATTCTTCATAATCCTTTTCGTAGTCTTCAATATCTAGGAGATCCCATACCTGTCTGTCAAGAATATTTATGTCGTCCAGAACTTCGGGTAAAGATTCGAGGAGGATGTTAAGTGTACTTATTCTCGGTGTCGGGGATTCCACAAGGTTGTCTGTTGTTCTGACGAGTTTGGTTATCTTCGCACGGAGAGTGTCCCTCAGCTCTTTCAGTTCACGCATGACCTCCCTGTGCTCAGTAGGCTGAAGGTCCACAGGGAGGGTCTTCTGTATACGCTGCTGCTGCTGGACACTACCGGGTTCCCAGTGGTCAGTGCGGTGCGTCGAGCAGCCAGCCATGGGGGGCGCCGTTCGAAGGCAAGGCCCACGGGATCAGGACATCAAACGGTTTCCCGGGCCAACATCTTCGAAGCAGCCAGTAGGAAAACGCCGAAGGCCATCCACGCATTAGACCTCATGGGGACCTTAGATAACGTAGCTCACAGCGTCATTGTGAAGAACCTCAATGATCTCGGCTGCGGCGAAACAGTGTACGAATACGTCCGTTGTTTACTCACAGACCCCAAAGCTGTCATCAAGATGGGAGACCTGCAATTCAACGTTTTCTCATGCGCAAGTAGGGGTACTCCGCAATGCGCGGTTCTGTTCCCAATACTGTTTAACATCGCCCTGAATAACCTCCTGAAAGAACTGAACAACATTCTGGACGTCAAGCACGGCATTGACGCCGACGACATAACGATTTGGGTGGGTAAGGGATCGCTGAGAACCATGCAGGGCCACCTCCAACAGGCCGCGGACGCTGTCCACGCGTACGCTTAGCAATGCGGCCTCACCTGCGCGCCTCACAAATCGGAGCATCTCTTGATTCAAAAACGCCATTGGGATCCCACCACGGAGATTCACATCATGTTGGATGGCATCATGATTTCACCAACTCGAAACATCAAAATTCTAGGAATGACCTATAGTAAAAATGGTAAAATTACGCAACTAATCCGAAAATTGGACTCATCAACCGCTCAGGTCATCAGGATGCTCCGCCGCGTTGCCAGCTAAAAACACGGAATGAAGCAACCTGACATGCTGAGGCTTGTTCAAGCTTTTGTAATTTCACAAATTACATATGTCGTCCCCTACGCCACTTTCTTGGCCGCAGAAAGACGGTAGATTGACAACATTATACGAAAGCCTTTAAACAGCCCTCGGACTTCCGACAAGAACTTCTTCGTCTCGTTGGATGGCGCTAGTGGTGCACAATACCCTAGACGAGCTTACAGCAGTGCACCTCACTGCCCAGGAAGCGCGACTAAGTACTACTCCAACAGGCCGGCAAGTTCTTATGAACCTGGGATACGACCCTTTAATGGAAATTGAGCCTGCCGAAAACATTCCACCAAAAATTAGGTAGAATTAAAAATTGCTCCCCTACCAAGAAATATGACTCCTCAGCACCATGAAGGCAGAAGAACAGCCAGGGCAAAAACCCTTGAAAGGCTGTACTGTCACTCAAAAAACAGTATTCACAGACGCAGCGGACTACGCACATGCCAATACCAAAACAGCGGTTGTCGCCACCCCCACTTGTTTTATTACTAGTGTCACCCTCCGCCAGGCTACCATCCTCGAGGCGGAAGAAACGGCGCTCGCATTAGTTATAACCCAGACCCAAGCCAAGATTATTATTACAGACTCGCAAGCGGCGTGTCGGAAGTACATAGCCGGAAGATATTCCACGAAAGCCCTACGTATCATAGTCCAAGACCCTCCTGAAAGAACCGTCAAAGTTATTTGAACGCCTGCCAACTCATTCCTTCGCGGCAATGCAGCGGCTCACGCTCACGCCCGAGATCTTGCTCGCCGGGCACCACAAGGGGAGGTTGAGAGGACCAGACACCAACTTATTACATACAACGATATCACCCAACACTACATGCTCACACGACGCACCTTCCCGCCTCTGGCAGAAAAATTAACAAACGAACAACACGTCACCCTCTGACAACTTCAAACACATTTCTACGTCCCACACGGCTACATGCCATTCACCCCACATTACACTACCCCTTTTGCGGACACTGCGGCAGCCGAGCAACGCTCTTCCATATGGTGGAGGAA
The DNA here is from genome assembly GCF_048455015.1 of Haemaphysalis longicornis. Classification (NCBI taxonomy): domain Eukaryota; kingdom Metazoa; phylum Arthropoda; class Arachnida; order Ixodida; family Ixodidae; genus Haemaphysalis; species Haemaphysalis longicornis. The sequence goes on from NW_027526296.1 coordinate 7,789,034, forward strand.
GACGACGAAGAAGAGCCTGCCTGTATGGTTACGTATCGGCTCCTTCTTCAACGGCTTTTAAAGCGTGTTCGCTACCACCCACCTTCTTTTAGTGATACCCCGCTGCTTGCTAAGCGCCCCGCTTCATTTTAATACCCGATTTCCCCAGTTTCGTTGATCCGCGGGGCTGTTTAGCCCCATCACCGCCACTGCTGCCTTAGGCCTCGCAGCTATCATGTCGGCGCCGCCGGCGCTACTGCGGCCCCCTGTGCTGGACTTGCAGCCGGCGTCGCTTCAGCCTTCTGCGTCTACAACACCAGTCATCACCACGCTGCCCCCATTGACCACGGCTTCGCCGCCACCGACCCAGAATGTGACCGTCCCTCGATCACCGGCGCCAGCCCCCGACGACGAGGAAATCTACGACGCCGAAATGTCGGCCCCCAACGAAAGTTTGCCACCGCGCCACACCGAGGAGGGCGATGACGACGACGGAGACGAGGGCTGGATCGTCGCGGGAAGGAGACTACGCCGACGCACAGCACCGAAAGTGGGTGAGCCGGCTTCTGCCTCTCCCGCAGCCTCAAAGCAGCATCAGAGTAGTTCTAGCTTCGCTAGGAAAGTTACCACGCGACTGAGCAAGGCAGCGCGCCTACCCGTGCAGCTACCGCGCGGCGAAACCAAAATTATCCTCCGCCCGAGAGGCGGACTCAACGTAGCTCGCACGGAGGCCAAGCGCCTAATGTTGGCCATCTTTAAGGCCGCGGGGACTACCATGCAAGAGTCGAGTCAGGACACCATTTGCACAAACGCCACACAGAACGTCATTATAGTCAGTACACCCAGCGACGACAGAGCTAAGAGGTACGTACAGATAAAGCAACTCCAGATAGGCAACGCCGAATACGAAACGTTCGCGTACGTATCGGCCCCCGACGGCACCGTAAAGGGCATTATCAGAGGGATAGATACGTCCGAATCGTATCAGGACTTACAAGCCAACATAGTCAACGCGGCCAACCCACTAGCGCTCGAGGCGCACAGGATAGGTAACACCTCCACAGTGATAGTGGCCTTCGATGGCAGCAAGGTGCCCAACTCCGTCAAGTACGGTGCTATGATAGTCAAATGTAGCCTATATCGCCAACACCACGAGTTCTGCCGTTGCTGCGGCAAGCTAGGACACCGCGCGGACGTATGCCCCAACCCGAAGACCAGGGTATGCCTGGCGTGTGGGAAGCGCGAGCCAGAGCCGAACCACGAGGCCACGTGCAGACCCCGTTGCAAACTCTGCGGCGGGGCTCACGCAACGGGCGCCACGGGCTGCACGAACCGTTTCAAGCTACCCCACGTGGTGGCGCAGCGTCGCGGGGAGCGCGCGCAACGACAGAAAGAAGCAGCGCCCCCGCGCAAAACGGCGGAGAACTTTCCACAGCTGCAAAGCGGGAACGCCCCCTTCGCGACATCGCGGGGCCAGAGGGGCGGCAACCTTAAGGCAACTACGTCAGCAGCTACGCCAATGACCGCGTCAACGCGAGCGAGCGGAACACTGGACAATAGGAGAGTGCAACTGCACCCGCCAACCGAAGTGACGTGGGCGGCGATGACATCAGGAGCGGGAACAATGGGCAAGCCGACCCGCGATGGCAACAACGGCCTCGGACGCGATTCCGCGCTAGAAAGAGAGCTACAAAGTGTAAGGCGCGAAAACGCAATACTAAGGGCCCAAATGGAACGCCAAGAGGATACCATCGCGGAGCTGTGCCGCAAGCTCGAGAAAGTGTTCGAGAAATGGCAACCGTCATCGTCGCCGGGGACGAGCACCCCGACATCCTCGCCGGGGAGGACGACGCCACCGACGGCCGCCCCATCGCCCGTGAGGATACCACTCGAACCGGTCGAGGACGCACAAGACGACGACCCTTCCGCATCCGAAGGCGCAAACGTCGAGGCAATGCACGACGACATGGAAGCCGAGAACGAGCCCGTCAAGAGGAGGCGCGCGCTCAAGTCGAAGGCGCGAGACGACGCGCGGCAACAGTACGTAACAAGGGAAGAGCTCCAAAGCTACCAAGACGCCACAAATAGACAGTTTGAGACGCTTAACACCCGGCTATCGGCCGTGGAAGCAGCCCAGGCGGAGATGCTGTCGAGCTTCAAAGCCCGGTCCGACAAGATAGAGAACATGTTAGCGGCCCTGTGCAAGAAGCTCACGTCGCGATCGCGCTCAACAACACCGTCACCCAGACCGTCCCCGTAATGACGACGACGACGACGCAGCCGAAACAACACGACCTCCTCGTATGGCAGTGGAACATCAACGGCCTGCGAGGGAGGAAGGCGACGCTCGCGCAATACGTAACGCAAACGGAACGCCGACCGGACGTGATCCTGCTGCAAGAGACTCACAGCGAACACGCCCCGACACTGCCGGGGTACCGCACCTACGCCCTAGCACACCCCAAGGGCCCGGAACGCGGAGCCCGAGTGAGCGGCGGGGTCTGCACGTTCGTCAAGAAAGGCATAACGAGCCTGGAGCATACGCTCGCGCACACCGCGAACGTCGAGCACCTAACCGTGGAGCTGGTGGTCGGCCGCGGCAGCAAGAAAGAGCACGTCTACGTCACCAACGCATACGCGAAACCCCGGTACGCGCAACAACGATACGGAACAATCGTGGGGAAGCTCAAGCGGCTCGCCGAAGACCACACGACGCTGCTCTGCGGCGACTTTAACGCGCCGCACACGGAATGGGGCTACGGCCACGACACGGCAAAAGGAAAGAGTCTGCTGACGGAAACGCAAGCGGCCGGCTACCACCTCGTCAACGACGTTTCCATCCCGACCAGACACGCCCCGACGTCGGTGCACCGGGACACCAACCCGGACCTCGCCTTCAGTAACAACGCGAAGGTGAAGTGGAGAAACACCACCGAGACGCTCGGCAGCGACCACTGTCTCCTCGAGCTAACCGTTCCGTTAAAAGGCAGGGCGAGTCCCAAACGCACACACAAGCACACAGACTGGAACGCATTCCGGACCAACCTCGCGAACGCACCCAGCGTCATAGACGACATAGAGAGGTGGACGGAGGCGATCCGCCGGGAAGCAAAGAGGGCCACCACCGAGCTCGAAGCCGAGGACGAAGTCAACGAGGTAGACAGCCGGCTCGCGCACCTCATCGAGGCGCGCGACTCGTTGAAACGCCGATGGCGAACTCAGAAACGCAACCGAACGCTTCGCAAGCGCGTGGCACTCCTTAACAAGGAAATCGAAAAGCACTGCGCAGCGCTCAACCGCCAACGTTGGCACGCCGTATGCCAAGAGGCCGACGGACAGTTACACAAGAGTAGGACTTGGAAGCTGCTGCGCCACCTCCTCGACGAGAGTAAGACCAAAGGGGAGCAGCAGCACGTCCTGGCGCGCACCCTCCTCAAGGCTCGCAGGGAGCTAGGGGACGACGAGGTGCGGCGCAGACTGGACGCTAAGTACCTGCTGGCCACGCCGCCGACTCCGCTACCGGACTACGAGGGCGAGCCCAACGAGGCGCTCGACGCCGACATCGAAGAGTGGGAGGTGCGTGCGGTCCTGCAAAAGCTCAACGGCAAGTCGGCGGCCGGCCCGGACGGCGTGTCCAACAAGGAACTACGAAACCTGAGCGACGAGGCCATCACCGCGCTCACGACGTTCTACAACGCGTGCTGGCGGAGCGGCACCCTACCCCCCAAGTGGAAGGAGGCTCGCACGGTGCTAATACCCAAGCCGGGCAAGCCCCCAGACATCGAGAACCTGCGTCCCATCTCGCTCACGTCGTGCGTGGGCAAGGTGCTGGAGCATGTACTACTTAACCGATGGCAAAGGTATCTCGAGGACGGCGAGCACTATCCCAACACGATGCTCGGCTTCCGTGTGGGCCTCAGCACGCAAGACGCCATGCTGCTTCTGAAGCACGATATTATTGATAATAAGAGATCCGTAGACAACGCCGCCGTCCTGGGCCTGGACCTAAAAGGCGCCTTCGACAACGTTCGCCACGACGCCATACTACGGCAGGTGTCCCGCCTCAACATGGGAAGGAGGACGTTTGCCTACATCAGAGACTTCCTCACGGCACGCACAACGACCATCGTGGCCGGAGACTTAGAACTACCAACGAAAACGTTGGGCAGCGTGGGCACGCCGCAAGGAGCGGTGATCTCTCCGACGCTATTCAACCTGGTGATGATCGGGGTTGCGGAACGCCTTGGCACCGCTCCCAACGTCAACCACACAATCTACGCCGACGACATCACCATCTGGGTGCCGGGCGGCAGCGACGGAGAGATCGAAGACTCGCTCCAGTGCGCGGTGAAAGCGGTCGAAGACCAGCTCGAGGGAACGGGGCTGCAATGCTCCCCCGCCAAGTCGGAGCTACTAATCCTGAAGGCCCCGCGAAGCCCCAGGAACGGGAAGGCGGCAAAAATCCAAGTGCGCACGGGCGACGGCTCAGCCATACCCGAGGTAGAGACCATCAGAGTCCTCGGACTACACATCCACGAACACCGACGCAACGCTCACACCGTCAAGCAACTGCAAATCAAAGCAAGCCGAGCACTCGGCCTCGTCAAGAAGATTGCCAACAGGCACGCCGGCATGAAGGAACGCAGCACGCTCAGGCTGGTCCAGTCGTTCGTCATAAGCCACCTGGCGTACGTGGCCGCCTTTCACAACTGGACCACGGCCGAACGCAATAAGCTCGACGCTCTCATACGCCGGGCATACAAAGCTGCGCTGGGCTTATACACCCACACAAACACACAGAACATGCTTGACTTAGGCTTGCACAATACGCTGAGCGAGATTATAGAGGCGCAAGCAACGGCGCAGATAGCCAGACTGGAAACCACGCGCACGGGCAGGGCCATTCTTGTCGCGGTAGGACACGAAACGAGGCTGCGGGAGAGCAAGAGACGGCTGCCGCTGACGCGCGAGGCCCGCGACAGCATCCGCGTCGCACCGATCCCACGGCACATGGATCCAACAGAGAACTATGAGCGTCGCCTGGCCAGGGCTCGCACCCTGGCAGAGACGTACGACGACGACGCCGGCGCATTGTACGTCGACGTGGCCCGATACCCCGACAACCACCGACGTGCCTACACGGCGGCGGTCGTGCAAGCAACCACCGGCAGAGTCGTCGCGGCGTGCAGCGTGCGTGTCGAGACGGCCACGGAGGCGGAGGAAACGGCCATAGCGCTGGCGGCAACCGCCAGAGGATGCACGACGGTGCTAAGTGACTCAAGGGAGGCTATCGCCAATTTCGCAAGGAACCAAGTGTGTGCGAACGCAGTGAGGGTGTGCGGAGCCCTGGACTCACGGACGCCGATAACCTTACGATGGTTCCCGGCCCACATGGGCAGCGTGGGACCCGTTCGCAACCGCAACGAGGACGCAGACAGGGCGGCGAGGGCGCTAACCGGACGCCCCGTCGGCCCGCGCGCCGCGTCACCTCGTGCGGCCAAGGAAAACAACGCCGCCAGAGACAACGACAACAACACAGAAGACGCGGGGTTGGAAGAACAGGAGCCCGCACCGATTACAACGTATGGAGGGGTCCTGGAATGGCACAGGGAGCAACGTAAACGCTACCCTGCGCCGCACCCGGACCTCACCCGGCAGGAGGCGGCGCTCCTCCGACAACTCCAAGTGGGAGCGACGTGGACCCCGGTGTGGGCCGTGCATGTCACGCCCGAACGATACATTACGGACCAGTGCGCGGTGTGCGGGGCCGCGAGGGCGACCATGACCCACATGATGTGGGAGTGCAACGACGCGGAAGAGGAAACAAACATACTACCGCCCCATCTCGCGCGTGCGGTGCGCGAGACAGACAAAAACGCACAGAAAGCCGCCGCGCAGTTTGCGCTGGCGGCGATCACACGCCAGCAGTCACGGCCGGCACCCCCCTCCTAGCGAGGGAGAGCCACCGTGACCTTTTAGCCGGCAAATAAAGATGTTGTTCCCCCCCCTCTTCCATATGGTTGGGCATGCACTTCAAACCCACATCTTGAACCAATTCCCAGTCCGAGATACGAGCAGTGGGAGAGTGAACTTGCCAGGTCGGACCTAAGTAAGCAGCGTTGGCTAGCTGAAAGGGTGAACACGGAAGGCCGCACCAATGGAGTCCTGGACTTAAAACCCCGACCACTTACAAGCTCGATCTCACTGTTCAATAAAGTTTTCTCCTTCTCCTACTCCATCATGCACTATGGGGGTGTGGATACTATCATCACGCAACACATCAGTGCCATGCTCAGTCACAAAACGTTAACTACGGCTACCGAATTTGTAGCTCCGAAAGGGGCTTTCGCTGATATCATCAAGGAACCTCCACGAGAGTGGGCCACCTTCATAGACTCAAAGGCAACTCATCAATGTCTAGCGTCTTTTCCAAACGACCAGCTTGTGTCTGACATCCACGATTTACATCTCTAAGCCCTACAAGCGCACCATCGCATAGTACTTCAGTGGATTCCAGCCCATTGTGGGATAACTGGAAATATGAAGGTGGGCATCGCTGCATCCGTTTCGAGTAACTATCGTGCATCGACAATATCCATACCATTTTCCAGGAAAGATGCGTCTGTCCTTGCATTCAGCGTGGCATTGAACATGGAGCCTGAAGCCTGGGATGATGTGTCACGTAATTACGCGGCGATATCCTTCAGCGATAGCAACTGCAGCTTCAAAATGCCACCAGGACTTTTCAAATGCGCAGAACCAATTCTACATCGCATGAAGTTAGATGTCGCATACACGCGCTACTTCCCCTTGAAGATGAAACGAGCTATGTCGGCCCTCTGCCCACACTGTGATGTGCGAGAAACCCTCCAGTGCCTGCTCTGTGATTGTGCGCGATTCAGTGCTCAGAGAGTGTCATTCGCGGTGTCTTTGGGACTGCCGCCTTCCGTGGACATTCAGCTAAAGGATGTTTTAGGACAAGGGACTCGTCCCAAACGTGTTTTGCGGGCTAGAAATGCTCTGATACAGTACCTGCAACACACAGGTCTAGACCAGTCGATGTGAATAATTCGCCGTTTAAGTGCGCATCAAGTTCTTGTACATCGTCCCGATCATCTTCATCATGTCATCAACTGGCATAACAAGTTGGGTATTTCAGCCAGGCTAACATCGCCACACTTCATTACAAATATCTCTCTCTATCTCTCTCTCTCCCTCTCTCTAAAACCAAGCTTTTGGACTTGTTTCGCAAACCCGCCATTCGTTAGCTACGTGCAAAAAAAGACGTTGCATCTCGTGCTGTACGTGTCCTACTTTCAAGACGCTCTGGCTTCCTGTCATTCTCTCGATAATAAGAAGGTTGAGCAGGACAAGGTTGGGCATGTGCTCAAAAAAGTACTTGCTGACGTCTTTCACTTGCTCGTATGCGCGGACACTACGATAATGAATGCCATCGTGAAATGATGCCTACGCTTCAAGCAAGCAGCCAGTCGCCGCTTCACATAGCATTTCGAACGGCTGCCCAACACCACTTCGTCTTCTTCCTGCAAAGCACCCTTCCCCAACGCGTTTTCGCCGGTGACTTGTTAACGCGACGTCCTTAAATACACCGTCCAAAATAGTACGCCAAATATTTGAAGCGGCTGTGCCTGCCAAAACTATGCCATATGCAGTCGACTGCCATGTTCTAGTCATTTCGCTGATTCAATGTGTTCTTCCTGGCGAAAATACCAACATCGACCTCCAGCCGGAATTTACCTGAAGTCGTGCCGACGGGTGCTACATTTATGCCCCCCCCCCCGGACCTCGCAATGCATGCGGCTCTGCACGGTTCCGAAATCCCGCAAACAGGAGGACGCCAGATGGCAGTCGTACTTGTTTCACGTGCAGGCAATTTTCTCGTAGCCGAAGTTAATGGCACACCTGTAAATGTCCCAATCGCTATCTGTCTCACATCTCCCTCATTATCGCAAAGCTTCGATCATACCGGCGCAAGCTCCTCACTCCTGCCCTCAATGGTGTTCGCCACTGGTGGCACGAACGTCAGCAATCGCCGGCATGTGCAGTGCCCGAGTGAGCATTGCTGACCACCCCGTCAGTCTTCTGCTCTTTTTTCTGGACAAATTAATCTATGGCGTCATTCCTGGCAGCGGTTTCCTCCCAGATCATCCCGCATTACTCGACTGGTCGACTTGACTTCGCCTCGAGCTCCCACTTTCCTCCAGCAACCGCACCCCTTCTTTGTTCCGCTTACGCTCTGATGAGCACATCTGCGTGTCGCCTCAGCTCCTACTTATGTCCTTCTCTCTTCAAGCATGACCGTGCCAGACGGATATTACATCACTGTGGCCGTCCTTGATGTTTTCATCGCCCGCAGCGTTGCCTTCGGCCACACTATTTCTACCATACGACAGAACCACGTCTCTCTACCTTGTTGTCGCCTTCAGATTCTACACCCAAATTTTTCCACAAGGAATGACTCTAGCCAGTTCTTCTCCCGCCTCTGATTTCAAAATTTCTGCTTTTATGATAGACCCCATATTCCATCCACGTGCTTCAACCGCTACATGTCCGTTCAGCACTAAATTCGACGCTATGATAAACCCTGACCTTCCCGCAGATACGTTCTACCTTTGTCGTGAGGTGTTGTCATCGTGCACTGATATCCTTGTCTGGAAAATGTAGTGTTTGGCGGAACTAACCACATCACACATCGTATCGACACAGGGGACGCCACCCCTCTTCTCAGTCGCCCGTGTGGTGTGTGTTTCGCTGGATAGGACGTCATCCAAGCCGAAGTCGTCCAAATGCTCTCCAATGGTGTTAGTATTCAGCTCTCGTGCAGCCCCTGGGCCTCACCAGTCGTGCTGGTAACAATTAAGACGGCGTCTGTCCATGCTGCCTTGATTACCGACATCTTAATCATTACACAAAAAAGACGTCTACCCCTACCCTGGATTTCTGGTGCCGTCAACTCTGTACCTGGTGCTAAATATTTCTTTTCTCTTGACATCCGAGCTGGCTTCTGGCAGATAGCGTTTGACTAGATGGACCAAGAGAAGACAACTTTCGTCACACCAAGCGGCCCCTACCATATCAAAGTTATGCTATTCGGAATATTTATTGCTCCCGCAATGTTCAAACAAATGATGGATTCTTTTCTGCACGGTTTCAGATATTCCACATGCTTAGGCGACCTACATGATGTCCTAATAGTTTCTTCCTCCTTTTAAACGCATCTTAGGCACCCTTCAGACATCCTCGTAATACGTAGGCGTGTGGGCCTTCAATGGACCTCCTCGAAATTGCGGTTTGGTCGCCGACAGATAACCATCCTTGTCGATCGTTTTCACAAGAGCGGTGGAACTGAAACAGGACGTCGCGTCTAACGATTCCATGAGCCACGCTCACCAAAGGACGTCCAAAACTTTTCGGGTTTATGCTCTTGCTTCCGCCATTTCAAACTACTCAAACTACCGAATGAAACTGCTGTTGCCCTTTTGAACACTTCATGGATTGTCTTTCAGAGACCACTTCTTCAAACGCGGGAGGAGGCTTGAAAATTGAGACACAGCAGACAAAGGTATGTATTCTGGAAGAGACAACTGAGCAAAAGTGTGAAACGTGTCTGTGTGGTGGACCGAAGCCGCCGTTGCATCCTTGTCGTTGTTGGTGTCAAGTAGGACACAGGGGGGTGAAGCATGAAAGCTTCAGAGAGAGAATCGGTTGTAGAGTCCATTTTATTAAAACAGAATCCCAAACATAAATCCCATTCCTTTCCTAGGATTCATCGCATTGGAAGGCCTGGCGGCCGTAAAGACCAGTGATTGCTTACTTTGAAGATTTTCTTGGCAAGATGATTACTTTTTTCAGTTCGAATAATTTGAAGGTTACAAGCATTTTTGTACAAAATTTTAGCAGAGCCACTCAGCGCAAGCGTATACCTTCGTGAGAAACGGCGAGGAAGGAGAAAGCTAACGGCACGTAAGCAGTGTTTATTCATATTTATCTGAAACAAGATGGCACTCCCTATGCTTCGGATGATTGCAATGGCCGCGTCGTATTTGTACAACAGCTGGCGTCGAGCGGGATGCCTGCCCGAAACGTAAATTTATGCAGTGTTGTAACTAGCATCGATAAGCTGGAAGACCTAGTTTTGACTTACGACCCGCATCTAGCAGTCGTTACTGAAACTTGGCTACCGTGGGAATTACGCATGAGATGTGTGCATCACGAGGCGCATTTATTGATTGATTGTAGAGTTTACATGCCGACGCAACGCAGGCCAAGAGGCGCACCCTAGGGGAGGGCTCCAGAATAATTTTGACCACCTAGGGATATTTAACGTGCGCCGAAATATCCTACACACGGACATTTTTGCTTCCCGCCTCCATCAGAAAAGCGGCCGCCGTGGCCGGGAATCTCACCCACGACCTCGTGCTCAACAGAGCAACACCTAAGCCACTGAGCCACCGCGGCGGGTGCGTATCATTAACGATGCGCATCATTACCGATCTCCGCACAAAATACGAGTCACAAAAACCAAATCACCTTCACAATAGCGCTGTTCGCTTTTTAGAACAAAGCTGCATGTTACTACCTCGCAACAATGTCATCGCCATGGGCAAAACAATCTTCGTGGTGAAAAACGCTAAGACGTCAGGGACTAAGACGCCAAGCCCATGCGTCAGGCTAATCTGGCAGACAGCATAGACGTCAGAATTGAAGACAACCACAAAACAAGCATCGAAACCGCGTTGGGAATGATAAGGCGCCTGTAAACAATGGGACTCTTCTGCCATGTGTTCCAGAGATTTTTTTTTTCAGATTTTCTTTGAATGCGCCGCAGGACTAGTGGATCAGTTGTTGCCGAGGACGCCGAGCACAGGCATCAGGCCACGCCGAGCGCCGCATTTTCCGCTTCTGGGTCACACTTCTGCTGCCGAAAAGCTGTTGCAATATCATTCATTCGCATTCGGAACGATGTCAGTGGCGCGCAGCCGCAGAAGAGAGAGGACAAGAAAACCCTACCAGAGTTGACCGACTAAAACACATAAAGAACAAAAGGCGGCGCCCATACACCGTCGCAGTATAAACAAATGTCAAGTGATGCGAACTGACCAATGATCATGGCGGCGGAATAGAACAACAGGACAAAAAAGTGTCGCGTCTTTTATGTGAAGTGTTTTGTCCGCTGATCGAGTCGTTAATGATGAATCTTAGAAAACCCCCTAGGATGACAGTGCTTTTAACTTCACATACGTGTACTGAATTAACACCTCTACCACCCATTGAACTACAAACAATTCAACCGTTGTGTCCCGTTTTAGTTAATTAATCAAAAAGTATTGTTATTCGGAAAGATAAAACACACCGCAGTTTCGTTGGGCGTCCTTCCTAACACATTCGTACAGCTAATAACTTCTCGGGTTTGCTGCGGACATCTTGAAAAAGCCTCACATTGTTCCCTGCTATGCTAAAGTACATATCTGTAAACGAAAGCAAAAATAGAGCAAAAGAAACCCAACAGATGAAACAGCACTACGTTCAAGCTGTCTCTTTGTTTTGTTTTATCTCTGTTTCCGCAGCTTTGTTTTGAAAATCACCCTTCAGCAAGTATCCAATATGTCCCTTTTAAGGTGAAGGCGGTTATTTTTCGGTGGCGTCCACAAATGCCAATGCGCATTTTTAGCGTGCCTAATGTTTTTTCGCATGCCACGCCTGAAACTTCCTCAGGAATGCAATTTTTCTCGCCTCCATTGAATGTAAAACCCTAGCAATTGTCAAAGAATACTCGACTGCTACATCGTCTCTGCGTATCTCTCCTTTCTGGTTTTGTTCATGTTTTGGGGTGAACTACTCCGAAAGGCACACTGTTCGCTATTCGCGAAGCAGCTTCCCCAGACTCCGAGCTCTCCTCCCAGTGCTCTTGCGACCTGGTTTCGAATCATGCAAAACTAAATGTTTTATCTATGTTCTCGTTACAGCGGTGGTCGTTTCTAAAAATGACGGCCACTTTTGGCATTACTTGATGCGTCTGACGCGTTTTGCAGAACAAATTCCCAAAATATCTACTTTACGAAATGCGAGTGAGCTTTCCTTCACGTCAACAATAACCTTTTTCAAGAAAAGCACAGGTGCAACAAACCGAAGATTTGCTTCTCAATTCAAGGAGTGTGCACATTTCTAAGTGAATAACTGAAGAAACGAGATTCCTCGCGCATTGAAAAAAGTTGACGGATTGTGAATGTACAAATACCGCAGGCAAGCCAAGCCGACGAACGACAAAAAGAATCACTCTTTTAATGAGGTTTCATAAAAATGATAGAGGTCATCAGTCGAAAAGTCAATCACATTTTTAAGTTACCAGCACCAACAGTGAAAGTTCAGCTTTGGAGCTAGTGCTGAGTAAGGCTCAAGTATTTCAGCAGTATATATTGTATTCTACTAAATAACACATGGTACAGGAGGAGAGAGCGTCATGATTTCGCACGCACTTTTTTGTTCCGATGAGTGCAAACCCCAGATATATTTTTAGAAAGCGTATGGTTTTATTTGCACTTAGCACTGTAATGCCGTATTTAATAATCTTTCTTTGGCAACACATTGACCAAAGGAGTTAAAACCAGAAAAGCAGTTTCAGGTGTCCGTCGGAAATACTGCAGGATATGAAGTGTATTGATCCCTCTAGAACTGGGCCGATTTGGAGAGCTCTAAATGTGCGCTGCGCGATGAACACTAACAGTGTCAAGCACAGTGAACTCCCTCTTTGGCTGGTCAACTGAAAGTCATGCTGGCATGCAAGCAATACCCAAGACTTGCATCAGCTCGGGACGATGTGAGGAATACCGTTTGTATGCGCACCGATGCTGTAGGTCCACCGTTAGTGCCTCAACCGCTGCACAATTTCCACAGCAGAGCTCCGACAACAAGGCTGTTTGAGCATTCAGTGACCAGGATAATGAAAAAAATCACAGAAGCTCGCAGTGATGCGCAAGATCCAAATGGCGGATCTGTTGTAGGTAATCCTTGACGGTCACAAAGTTGAATTGTAGTATCGTTGTGGTGTCGTGCTTGGCGTAGGGGGCATGACATTTCAATGACCCTATGTTGAGCAAGGCCAGAGTGAGGTCGTAGTTTTGGTCTGCGTTTTTGTACGGCACTCTACAATTGTAAGTAATCGTCTCGAGCGGATTATTTGCATGCTGAGCCTCTCGAAGCAGAGTGCCCTCTTCCCCCTGGGCTGGGGGAACAATCCGCGCCTGGGCCATGTAAATTCCATGGTCACCTATAGCAGCTGCGACATTCCAGTTGCGGCGTTTGAACTGTACAGAGCGCATGCGCATGACGACACGAGCAGGAACGAACGAGAGGCGTACGCTATGACACGTCTCTCTTGTTTTGAGCCGGTGTTGCCGCGATTCGGGGAATGGTGGAGTGTCCTTGCGGCCAATGTTTCCCTATTTTCCTGTGTGGGTATGATTGGCTTGACGACCGTGCGATCCAGGCACGCGTGCAAGAGCACGAGGCATTTTCTTGGTGTTTTGAACTGAGGAAACCGTGCACAAAAAATTTGCTTAGCAGCTTTGGTGTAAATATTCCACGAGAGACGAACACGCCCATATGGGAGCCCCACAATTCACGGGCCGCCATTCGTAGGGCGCAGAATGACGGGTGGCATAAAAAAACCATAAAAGCAGTAAGAAGTAACCGCGATCGCAGCATACGGGCCATATGCTTCTCTGAGAGGGATTGGGAATTTACAAGAGTGAAGTTTGAAATAGCATTTACGCAGAGCATGGTCACATGCTGTACAACTAGTTAGAACGTAGGCTCAGCCAATATGTGCAAGTAGTGAATAGTCACAAGTTTTCGCCGAGTGTCCGAGTAGAATAGCAACCAGTTAAACAGTGGCGTCAGGGGCAGCGTCCACCAATTTATTGACAATAGGGAGGATATATTTTATAAAGTATAAGGCCCTACCATTGGTTTTAGGAAAAGCTTCCACGTGGAGTTTACAAAGCCAGCGGGAGTCAAACCGAGAAATTAGTGTGCCGCGTGGGACAGACAGGATGAGTTCATAGCCTTGAATAGGTCAGTCACAAATAAACTTTTATGTAGAGTTTTGATTCTAAAGTGGAACTTAGCCATGAATGCGGGGGCCGTGTCAAGAAACCGCTGGGCGTTCAGGAGCTGCCAACAGGTGCCTGATATGTAGTGGATTTAGTGGTCTTTCTCCAGAGAGTTTATTTGCCGGCCGACTCTGTGAAGCATATGGCATAATATTGTTGAATCAAAGAGATAACAGACGGAGGGCTCGGACCCTCCTGTGAGGTTTTCGTAAATTTTTGTCCAAAAAGTGCATACCCGAAAATACAAAATTTAGCGGAGCCCTTGATATTGTAGCGTATGGATAAAACAAGAGAGGCCACTTTTAATTACTCAGCACACGGAGAGTCAAAATGGCGAGCCAGCTGGAGCAAGAGCACCGGCAAGAGACCTTCGTCCTTCTCTTTGTCCAGTACACTCTCGCGCTACCATTAGCGGGATTGAACGCGTCGCCACTGTAACAATAGACACCGCTACAATATTATTTCAGAGGAGGCAGCGGATTTGCCGCATTTTTTATCGCAATTGTCGTGTTATTGTGTTGTAGTGCCTGCGTATATGTATGTGCTGTTGCCTAGAAAGTTACACGCCTGTGTTTAAATACAGTTTTAGTATGCTTTTAAAAAGGCATAAAAACGTATTAAAATAAAGCGAAAACCCACAATCGCTGGATTTGCAGTGATCGAGGGGAGGGCGAGTAGGGGGGTTCAATATTAACCTGTAGCGGGGGTAACGTTTCTCGAATTGCTGATGATAATGATTATGATGACGACTGTGATAGAGCGTTTCTCATTTCTCCAATGCGTACAATCTTTTTGTTTTAGTAACCTGGTAAGCACCCCTCTGATTATAAAAGTGAAACAAACGCCCAAAATTGGTTAAATAATTTTCTTCCAGGTACCCCCAAGAAACGACGCTGTTTAGCTTCTACCAGTGCTTCGCGTTACTTCATGCTGCATAGTACCCTTATTAGTTATGCATGAAGCGCCACCAAGTAACTGATATGAGACAGAGTGTACAGCAGTCTAACAGTAGCTATAAAGCCGCCAAAATGAGCGCTATGTAAGCAGGAGAGAGAGAGAGAGGAATAACTTTACTGAGAGAGGCTGGTGATCGTAGGCGTCGGTCAAGAGCCTTGGGCTCTAGCAACGTCTTGGGCCAGCTGGACGGCCCAGACTTCATCCGCAGGGTCGTGGCTGAGCAACACGGCCTCCCTTTGCTCCGCACGAGTGATTTGGTGCGCGGGTATAGCCGCCTGCGGGCAGGCCCATAGCATATGTGCTAGATCTGTCCTTTCTTTACATTTATGGCATTTGTCCGAATTTTACCCTGGATAGCAGTAGCTATACATAACCGGGTTTGGATATGAGTTCATTTGAAGTAGCCGCCATACGACGGATTGTCTCTTTTTGAGTGACGGGTGAGCGGGGGGAAACGGGCCCATTCCAGACGATAGTGATTTTTAATGTCCCTGTAGGACACGAGCCGATCCCTATTCGACCATCGGAGCGAATCGGCGGATGGGTTGTTAGGGTCAATGTCAGCTCGGTCGGTGAATCCTCGAGCAGCATCATTCGCGCACTCATTCCTGGCCAGGCCGGAGGGGGCAGGTGCCATATCAGGTAGATTTTGGGGTCCGCGAATCGCGACGGAAGCCAGATGTAAGAATATCAGACGCTTCTTGGGAGATCCGCCCTCTCGAAAAATTTATAATGGCAGATTTATAATAACTTATGACATATTTGATATTTGTGGAGGCCGTCATTGCCAGTGCTATGGCCGCCTCATCTCCCACTTCCGGTTCCTTCGTGCGAATCAAGCCGGAAGATATCAAATTTTTCTGCCGCTCGACCACCACGAACGCCATGTCGTCGCGGCCTTCGTAATCGCCTGCGTCCACGTGTGCCACGTTCTCTGATTTTTCAAACTGTTTGTGGAGTGCTTCGGCCCACGCGTGTCATCGCTCCATATTGTGCACGGAATCCATGTTTTTTGGAATGGGTGGTATGGATATGCCTTCTCTTATGTCTGGTTGTAGTGAGACTTTGTTTGTGGCAGTACTCGGGTAAGTGATGCCAATAGAGTCGAGGATGTGCCATCCAGTCGCGCTGTACTTAAGTCATTCTCCTTGCAGTAAGCGTTGAGCTTCGATGAGTTCGCTTAGCGTATTGTGTAGCCCAAGTGCCTCCAACGTTCAGTCGATGCGGTGAGCGGTATTCCGATAGCTTGCTGGTAAGCTCGCCTTGTGACAGCGTCGATTTTGTGTTCTTCGTCCTTTTTAATGTCTAAGAACGGAGAGACATACGTTATCGTGCTTGGAACAAAAGTATCAACTATTCTTACTAGATTGAGTTCCCTCATGCCGTGGTGGTGGTTTGCAATACGGGAGATGAGTAAGCAATATGTAAGTAATTGCACAATTTTTCAAACGCAGTTACGATTGCTGTCAACGTAAGAGTTTAACGGGTTACATAGGCGTTTATATATCCATAATATTTTTTATCAAATATATGAATAACTTTGTTCAAATTTGAAAATTATATTTTAGAGCTACGCAGTACCTTTATACATTATTTTTTACAACGTGATCAAGATGGCGGCACTGACAGACGTTGAAAACAATACACAACAGCGGCTTTTGTCTGTTTGCGACCTTGCACGCCTGGCGTTTCTATTTATAACCTTTTAAAGCTTCCGCTGCAACGCATCTGAGTCTGCCGTGATTTATGTCGGGCCCTGAACAAAATACTTCCCATTCCTATATACGTACATCACGGTATGCATAACGTGAGCGTCATAATTAGTTATTAACTAATGTCAGGAGAATAACAATGAGAGGGCTTTGATAGCGAACTGTTAATTAGGTGGGTAATGTTAGGTGGCGGCGTAGGGCATTGAAGCCATGATGAGAGACGGCATACTGTAGCAAAATGACGTGCCTTTGCCACATCTCCAGGATTGCATTCCTCTCCCAAATGGGATTGGCATCCAAGCAAACCCGTGGGTGTGTAGTTGTGATCCCTTTCTAACGGAGGGACCACATGAAGTAAAGGGAAGAAGTGTGTGAATACAGCTAATATAAGCCATAATGTCTCTTCTCAAACATTTTTCGAATACCAATATTATGCCTACTTCTTTTTTTTCCTCTCGAGGGAATGTACTACTAGACCAGAGAGGGTGTGCATCTGTAGTAAGTGTCTAATGAGGTGAAATGAGTAATCTTTGGCCTTTCAATATGCCTTGTGTATTGGAGGATGCTGAGAAAAATTTGCTTGCTAATTGCTGTGTTAGGCAGTTCTAGGTAAAACCCCGCACTGGGCACCTTGAGTATTCATGGTGACGGTGAGCAGCGACACCGCAGACCCCGAGCTCCCAACATAAGCCGTGTCCAACCGTGGCGAGGTGTTTAAAGGTGAAGGGTAGAAGCCGTAAACGGTGGCTGTCGGAGCCTTGGTTAAGCTCCGGCCAATGGGCTCCCTGCCTGTGTACAAGGAAGGGAGCTCCGGGACCTCTTTGACTACCAGGGTAAGGTCAAAGAAGAAAGTACCCCAGTCTCCCTGCTTTTATACTATGCCCTATGGTAATTACAAACCCCCCCCCAAACGCGATGGGTCCCTGAAAAGGGGCCGCACGAAGTATCTTTTCCTTCATTGCCATCTTTAACATTTCCTGTACCGGATAATTTTTCTCGACTTCTTGTGATGGAATCGCTCAATCCAACCCAACCTCTTGTATCGCAGTCAGTCTTCTTCATCGCAAAATATCTTGAAGCCATAATAGGAAAATCATATAAGTGCAAAAGCAATGGTATGCTGAACTACTAATCGTGGTAAATGACAAACAGCACTCAACGAAGCTTCTAGCTCAGACTAGACTGGCTGATCTAGACATCACGGTCACACCGCATCGGAGCCTCAACAGCTCGCAAGGTGTGATATCCGAAACGGATCTCTTGAACGAAACGGTGCGGATCTCCTTGCCGGCTTGAAGGATCAGGGCGTCACTGGCGTGAGACACATCACTATCTGTAGAGACGACAAGGAGATTCCCACCAAGCACATTGTCTTGATGTTTGACCACGCAGTTCTTCCACAACACATAAATGCAGGTTTTATTCGTTGCTCCATCCGTCCCTACATCCTGAACCCTCGGCGCTGTTTTAAGTGCCAGCGGTTCGGGCACGGTACAAACTCTTGCCGTGGCCGAACGACGTGTGAAAAATGCGCGTCGCATGACCATCCGAGTGACAATTGTCCATCCGACACCCTCTCTTGTGTGAACTGCGGGGTGGGGGGGCGCATGCAGCCTAGTCCCGCAAGTGCGAAAAATTTCAAACTGGAAAAAAGATAATCAACATGAAGGTAACTGAGAACATTACTTCTCAGAGGCGCGGAAGAGGTTCGCCTCTTTTCCCCTGGGGAGGTACGCCGACGCAGCTCGCCGGGGGGCGGAGCGGCGTCTGGTTTCCACAGAGACCCAGTTCAGCGAGTCTGACCTGGCCCCTCCTTCCCCCCCCCTGGGTTGCCTCAGGCAGCCTAACCTGCCACTACGCCGCTTGCTGACGCAGCAGCGGTTGTGGTGCCAACCTCTTCCGTTGGGACCGGTGCCGCTCCTGCCGCTTCCTCCCCGTACTCCAGTGCGTTGGAGGGTGTCGAGGGAATGGACATCGGGGGCCCCGCATCGGCTTCCACCGTCACCGCACCGCCCGTGCCACTTCTGGCGTCCCCGACGCCCGCGGCGGTGGCGGCTCAAACGAAGGGCTCCCGAAGGGGGACCAAGTCCGGGGGGCCCGGTTTGACGGGCACCCCCAGGACATCTGATGACGAAATGGACGTCACGCAGTTCCTGCCTGCAACGCAGCGCAAGGAGCGGCCTTCGACGGCCAAGCCACTAGAAAGGCCAAAAAAGCCTAATCCAAGAGTAACAGCCCCGAAAGACGACACATGCACACCCACGAACACACACACTCCAGTCATTCCTAAATTTAAATAATGAGAACACAAAACATCATCAAATGGAACTGGAGAGGCCTCCTTAAAAATCTTGACGATGTGTATGACGTTCTGCATGCCAGTCAGCCAAGTATCATGTGTCTCCAGAAAACCCACCTCAATTCTAAACAAACAACTTTCTTAAATAGGTACTTGGTATTGAGAAAGGACAGGGTTGGCTGCACCCACTGTTCAGGAGGTGTGGCCATTGTCGCCCGGAAATCCTTAGGCTGCCACCCTCTCTCTTTAAACACTGTCCTCGAGGTTTGTAGCAATCCGTACAATAATATTTATTAGGTTGATAACGGTATGCTCCATTTACATCTCTCCTGATTTCGCACTTCTGAGCTCTGATTTCGAGGCACTGGTTGACGAGCTGCCAAAACCATACATAGCCTACTAACAGACGACCTTAATGCGCACAGCTCTCTTTGGGGCTCCTCCAGAACGTATGCCCGAGGTCGCCTGATAAAGAAGTTTCTTACATCCTCCGGAGCATGCCTTTTCAACAAGAAACAGCCTACATACCATAACGTAGGACACAATGCATACTCGCATCTTGACTTGGCGATTGGTTCCGCAGTTCTCTTTCCATGTCTTGAGTGGGGTGTGGGAACAGACCCATATGGTAGTGACAATTTCCCCACTTCATTAACGTATATAGGTACAGGCCAGGGCAGTCCATCTTCCCATAAAAGGTTTAATGAATCAAAAGCAAACTGGAGCACATTCACACAAACATCTCAACTACACCACACATCCATAAAACACCTACACGTGGAGGAGGCCGCCCAACTCATCGTGGCGCACATCCTCGACGCCGCCGAAAAGTTCATTCCCCAGGCCTCCACTGAGTCTCGCACCCCAAGGAGGCCCTGGTAAAACGAGGAATGCAGGCGGGCGCGAGAGGCCCAGAACAAGGCGTGGGGTATCCTTCACCGGTACCCCACGTCAGATAACCTTATTTCTTTTAAAAGGGCAAATGCTTTTGGGAAGCGAGTGCGTCGTGAGGCGAAAAGGGAGAGTTGGCGCACCTTCCTCACTTCCATCAACTCATACACTGACAGACACAAAGTCTGGACACGAATACGAATACTAAAAGGACAACAGACACACAGCCTGCCCCTGGTTAGTACAACAGGGGACACACTGGAAGACCAGGCTAACACACTTGCACAACACTTCGAACACGTGTCCAGTTCACCGCACTACACAAACACTTTCATGAAACACAAAACATCTACGGAGAAGGAGTCCCTGCGTGATAACAACAAGTCGCACACTTCTTACAATTCTCCTTTTTCAATTCATGAGCTGAAGGTTGCTCTGAGCACATGTAAGCCTTCAGCTCCTGGTGCAGAACAAATGACATACACCATGATACAACAACTACACCCAGACACTCTTGAAACACTCCTACATCTATACAACAACATATGGCTTTCGGGGCACGTTCCTCACTCTTGGAGGGAGGCCATAGTAGTGGCTTTCCTGAAGGAAAGGACCCTTCCTCTCCAGCTAGCTATCGGCCGATCGCCCTCACAAGCTGCCTGTGCACGCTCCTCGAGAAGATGATAAACAGGAGACTCGTGTACTTTCTTGAGTACAATGGTCTTCTCGAGAGCTGCTAGGCAGGCTTCAGGGGGGGGGGGCGGTCCACCAACGACCAACCCGTCGCGCTTGAGTCCTATATAAAGGATGCTTTCCTCCACAAACAATATTGTATGACGGTATTGTTTGATCTGGAAAAAGCGTACGATACCGCGGGGCGCTATGGCATCCTAAGCGCCCTCAAGTCCTTCGGCATAACAGGTAACATGATGAACACACTTGCCAGCTACTTGTCTCAAAGAACCTTTCGTGTGCGACTTGGAACTGCACTCTCTAGGGTTCATGTGCAGGAAAATGGAGTGCCGCAAGGTGGAGTTTTAAGTTGCACCCTTTTTGTTGTGAAAATGAATTCCCTTAGGAAGGCGCTGCAGTCGTCGATTTCCTGTTAAATCTATATAGACGACGTTCAACTCTCCTTTAAATCTTGTAATTTGTCTGTATGTGAGCGCCAGGTCCAGCTTGCCGTTAACAAGCTAGCGGGCTGGGCAGATAGCAATGGTTATATATTTAATCCCGGAAAGTGCACTTGTGTTTTGTTTTCCAAGAGGCGCAGCATCCGGCTGGATCCAGACATTCATCTCAATGGTGTCTCGATTTCTGTCAAAAAGGAACACAAGTTTTTAGGCACATTGTTCGACGAAAAGCTCACATTCATTCCACACATAAAACAACTAAAACATAAATGCTTAAAAACACTGAATATCCTGAAGGTTCTGTCGCACATCTCTTTTGGTGCTGACAAACAACTTCTTTTACGTGTTTTTACCAGCTTGATAGGTTCACGATTGGAGTATGGTAGGGTTGTTTATGGGTCAGCAAGTAAAACATCCCTGAAAATTCTGGACCCAGTGCTCCATCTCGGGCTGCCGCACTAGCCCTCTGGAAAGCCTCTATGTGGAGTGCAACAAATGGAACCTACAACGTCAGCGGGCATACACAGATCCCCTTTATGTTTTTAAAATTTCATCCATGCCTCACCATCCTTTTAAATCAGTTTTTTATGATACGTCTATGGCTGACCTCCTTTTAAATCGACCATCGTTTTCTGCGCCCTTCTCTTACAAAGTTAGAGAGGAAGCGTCAGAGCTTCCTGTCTTCTTTTTCGATGCAATCCAAAGTTCTCGAACGGATTTTATAGCACCATGGCATCTCTGACCTGTATCATGCCACACATCGTTCACACATGTAGATAAAAACGAGGTCCCACATGTGCAATTCTGCAGCATTTCTTGTATTTGCAGCAGAAGTATGAGTGTTCCGAATTTTATACGGACGCTTCTAGAACTGCCACCTCTGTGTCCTGCGCGGCGCATGGGCCCGGCCTTAATGTCACTAGAACTCTGAATAGTCATACTAGTATCTTTACGGCAGAGGCTTACGGTGTACTTCTTGTTGTCTATCACATACTTCAAAGCCTCATCCCACAATCCATTATCTATACAGATTCCCTCAGTGCTGTGCGGGCACTGTCGTCAACAGTGCCTTCGAAAAACCACATTGTCAATCTGGTCGTCAAGGGTATTATGTCGGTGTATGTACGCAAATTTGAACAGGTTCTTTGCTGGGTCCCTGGCCACAGTGGTATAGCCGGGAACGAAGCAGCGGATTGAATGGCTGCTGCTGCTACACTCTTGAATACAGTAGACATAACCACATTACCCTATACCGACTTGAAACCACACATCAGACAACAACTTCGCAAAACGTGGCAAACACACTGGAGTGAACAAACAGACAATAAGTTACACGTAATAAAACCACACTTGGGACCATACACCACCGACACACGCAATAGATACTCTGAAGTCGCCTTGGCCAGATTACGGATAGGGCACACACATGCAACGCACTCGCACCTGCTCACTGGATCTCAAAGACCTCTGTGCAGCAGGTGCGGAGAGGCCCTATCCGTAGTGCACATACTAATCACATGCATGGCACTTCACACAACACGACACAAACACTTCAGAGAACTCTACAGACAACATATCCCACTACATCCATCGCTGTTTCTAGGTGACGATGCCATTGTTTCTGTGAAACGTGTCTTTGAGTATTTGTCAGACGTTAAGTTTTTCAACCTCATTTCCTATCACGCATAATCAAATCTGGCCCTATACACCAGCCATCACCATTATCTTTAACTGATTTTACTGTGTTGGGTTGACATGTTTTTTTATTACCTATTTGTGGTAACCACTTCATTTCATTAAATACCCTTTTTTCTGGCGCTCTTTTCCCTTAGTCGGCCTTGCGCCGTAAACAACACAACCATCATCATCATCATCAGTTCTAGGTGAAACGTACCATAAGAACTTAACTGCTATTTCGCATTGCTAGCGATTTCTTTACCATGTATCAGGTTCAAAAGACTTCCAATAGCAGTGTTAGAAGAGAATGGGTCTAAATGTAGCCAATAAATGTAATTCTCGTCAGCTTCCAGTGACCAAACGTTATCATGTGCCTGACCTACGAAAATCGTTTTAAGCTTTCGTTCCATCAGTACGTAATACCTGGAAGCACAATGGCTAAGTCTGCACGCCACCAAGCGCGCGGACTTAGCCATTGGTTCGCCAACAGGCTCGTGTATGAGGACCTTCTCTTTCGTTCTCTACTTGTGAGAAGATCCTTCCCGGCTGGAGTGTGAAAGGCTATCTATTCTAAACGATATGGTGTACTATACAAAAAGGGAATGACATAAAATATAAACAAGCCTCTTATTCGGTAGTAAACGCTATAAAACAGAGGAACACTAAAATAAATAACGGTTTTGAAGCTTCTTCCCCAGTGCACATCGTACTCCTGATGAAGAGCTGAAAATTTTGTATGTTTACGCTAAAATGAAAGCTGAAATTGAAATTAGAAGAGGGCACCCACCTTTCTGGTATTTATTTTTATCGGCTAAAATAAAAAAAGTTTTTACCATCAAGACACTAAAATCAAATTTTATACAGTACATGGGTAAACCAAAAAGGCATAAAACTCATCGTGAGATTTAGCGTGGTTACCCGCTTCATGGCCAGAGCATTACGGGTTACCCTGACCATGTTACCAAAAACCCAAACTGCTACGCCATGCCTGCATATCTTTCTTCCGTTTCGATTCTTCATGGTTGACGCAAAATACTTGGCAAAAAACTGGCAAAAGTTTTGATAGTTTTCTTTTCTTTAATCAAAAATATCCATCACTGCCGTAAACATAGTCTACTCACATCCGGCCCCGCTTACCTGTCGCACCGCGCGCACTAGTAGGATTTTTGTCCCCCTTACGGTAACGTGCCGACGTAGGCTGGTGGTAACGCGTGTGGTTCCTGCTGTGCAGGCGAGGCATTTGCTTATCTGAGAAATCACAAGTACCCGTATTTTATTTTGTCTGTGGAGTTATTGCTTTTGTCTGCTCTAGGCAGAAATAACAACTCTGACAACGAAAATAAAGCCGGTTTTTCACACAAACGAGCACTTTAAGGTTTCCTGTCAAATACTAAGTGCGGTGCCACTAAGTTTACTGCGTGATAACATAAATTAGCTGCAACAGCTGTCCTATGTTTCATCGAAGTAATTGTTAACGCCGAATAGTCCCATGAAGGAGACTTTAATCTATTCTTTCTCCTATGCTTTTTGCACACTATGACACGACTTTCCTCCACCTACATAGCGCATGGCCGAACACAAGGCTGCATACTAATTACCACACTATCGTTCTTGCTGTGGCGTCTCTACCTACACCTGAAGAAATTCTGAATTTTTGTTACACCTGTATACCTGTCTTGCAAGGACCCCCCCCCCTTTCTTTCTCACGGTCAATAACCGGCGTCTACTAAAGAAGACCCATTAGGTCACAAGTGTGCAAATTCTATCAATTCTACGTGTCCCTAACTACGTCCTGTCTGTTCGCGTCTCAGTTGCTACAAATAAATCCACATGCATCTTCCCGTCTGAACACGATGGTTAGCTTCGCAATTTTATAACCCACACGTGTACCTCCCGTAAACATTCTGGAGTTTTCATATTCATATTCCACTGAGTAGCCCATTTCCTACTCTGCAGCCTCCTTAACTAGATCTTACAGCTTCTTTTGTTGATCAAAAGCTTGACTATCCCCAGTGTGTACTAGCAGTAGATGCTTTCGCTATCTTTTTGTGGGCTATTCTATGCCCTACAAAGATGCCTCGTCGCCCCATCCACTTCTCCCAAACACCCACCCCACAGTTTCCACAACAAAATGCACGTCGGTGACTCTAAGCGGCATCGGCAAGGCCCATGGGTTGTACTATCACGGAGTGAAGTTATCACTAGTTTGGCAGCGGCGACGATGAAGTGCAAGCAGCACCTCACGTTCCTCTGCTCGTTTCTGCAGATCGACTCTGTGCGCAGCTGTACAGACCACCCGATACGCTCCGGAGCAGCGCGCTTCATCGGACGCGCAGAGATAACGGACATCCGGCACCAGGAGGCGGTTTCTCTCAGCGGCGTTCGTGGTCGGCAGCCCCTGCAGCAGTGACGCCCCACCACCAAGCTATAAAGGACCTACTGCTGGCTGTCACAGACAATTGGCAGCGGCGATGACGAAGTGCAAGCAGCACCTCACGCTCATCTGCTCGTTTCTGCAGATCGACCCTGCGCGCAGCTGCACAGACCACCCGATACGCTCCGGAGCAGTTCGCTTCAACGGACGCGCAGAGATAACGGACATCCGGCACCAGGAGGCGGTTTCTGTCAGCGGCGTTCGTGGTCTGCAGCCCCTGCAGCAGTGACGCGCCTTCACCAAGCTACAAAGGACCTACTGCGGGCGGTCACCGGCATTTGGCAGCGGCGACGACGAAGTGCAAACAGCACCTCACGCTCCTCTGCTCGTTTCTCGTTCATTTTGTCGTCGCTGCTGCCAAGCTTTGAGTTGAAGTGTATTTGTACCCCTAGTGCAAATGGCTAAGGACGTAACGAAGATAAAGGAGGAGATGCGAGCTGAATTCTCCAAACTAAAAGATCAACTGAAGCTAGAATTGAAGTCATCGTGAGAATCCTTTGAACGGGACATTCGAAGTGACCCCAGGGAAGTGCGAAACGAGCAGGGAGAAATGGCTCGCAGCATTGGGCACGCGCATTCGGTTCTTGCTGACCTAGGAAAAGAACTGGAAGATGAGATAGAGAAAAATTTAAAACTGGGTAAGGAAAACGAGGAACTTTGAGAAAAATGCACCACTTTAGTTAAAAGCAACCAAAAACTACAGAAGCGCTTTAATCTAGCCGAGCAGTACTCGCGCTGTTCTAACCTAGAGATTCAAGGCGTCGTAAAGCAAGAGGGTGAAAATGTGGCTGGTATTCTTTCTAAGCATGGATACCATTCAAGAATCTATCACCGAATCAGATATTGAGAGCTGCCACCGCGTACCAACCAGGCACCCCGACAAATCAAACATTGTAGTTCAGTTCAGGTCACGTGCGAAGCGAGATGTAGCCTTGCAGAAGACAAAAAATATTCGAATAACCAACGAGGACCTTGGATTTGATGACTCGACTGCGATATATGTAAATGAGCACATAACACAGCAAAACAAAAGGCTTCTTGTCGCTGCAGTAGCAAGGAAAAAGGAAGTGGCCTGGAAGATGGCGTGGACCAAAAATGGTGCGATTCTTGCTCGTCGAAATGAAAACTCTAAAACTGTTCGCATCCATTCCGAGGCCGACCTTTTGAAAATGGTGGCAGTAACGCAGTTTCCCAGCCCACAAGAAGCAACCTAAGCCAAACGTGGTCAATGGAAGTCAGACCGCTTTTCACACCCACCCAGTTTAACGAATTTCTATCTCAAAACCACCGTCCGTGCTTCCAGTATATACATATCAACATACAATCAGCTGTGAACAAGACAGACCAGCTACAATCCCTTTTACATGGCTTTACCTGCTCCTTCGATCCTATTCTCATTATCAGAAACGTGGTATCGTTCGGATATCGACGTCATCCGCCTTCCTGGCTATGAATAATTTTTTCTTAATCGCCCTACAAAGCGCGGTGGAGGTGTTGCGTTGCTTGTTCGAAATGCGTACTCCTGCCATGTGTTATTTGAGCACTGTTTCAGTGATACCAATATTGAAATGCTGACAGTTAGTTCCGGCCACTTTGCTTTTTGTGTCGTTTACCGTTCTCCTCAGGGCAACTTAGGCATGTGTTTTCACCGCTTTGAGGGTGAATTGGCCTTTCTTTCTGAACATTTTTTGACATATATAGGCGGCGACTTTAATATAGACATGAGCGCAAGCAGTCCCGTGCAAGAACAATTGCTAATTACTCTACAGTCGGCAAGTTTTCGTAATAATATGTGGAGCCCCACACATGTCACCCTTAGTACTTCTACTAGCCTGGACTTAATTGTAACAAACGATGAAAACAGGTTTCACGGCGGTCATATTGCAGTAGATATTGGCGACCACCTACCTATTGTTGCTCTTATTGAAAAGGAATCTAGCTCCGAACATAAATTAAAAGCACGCCGACAGCTCATCTCGGAGAAACGTCTTCACCAATTTAAAAATCGCATTGCACTAGTCAACTGGTTATGTGTTTTTCAGGAAGCCACAGCTGACGATGCTTATGATGAATTTCTCCGACCTTTTCTCCCTATCTATCATGAATGTTTTCCGATTGTCGATATCTTGTCCGCTGAAAATGCTCGTAAACCATGGGTGACGGCTCGCCTTATTCGACAAGTAAAAAAGCAAGACAAACTGTTCGCTAAATTCCTGAAGAGTAAAGAAGCGCGGGATTTAGTTCAATACATGTCTGTGCGAAACCGGCTAAACAAAGAAATTCGGTTATCGAATGTTGCCTACTACCAGCACCTGTTCGATAAAAACCTCACTTGCAACCCAAAAGAAAAATGGAAAAGGCTAACAGCACTTCTAAACAAAAAAAAAGTCTCCCAGCAAATCACAAGTCTGAACATTGACGGCAGGGAACTGACAGGTTCCGTATCGGCAATGTTTTCAATAAATGTTTCTGTGAAGTTGGCGACAGTAATTACAACCCTGGTTTTTACCGTTTTCTAGGCGACAGGGTGGGACCATCTCGGTTTCTTGAACCTACCGATGAAGTCGAGGTTTTTTCAGTTTGCAGTAGTCTGAAAGATACCCAAAGCCTTGATTCATGTAATGTTCAAACCCGGCCGGTAAAGTACGTGCTGCCTTTAATTGTACCTTGCCTCTTGCTCATCTTTACCTTAGCACTAAAGTTGGGACAATTTCCTGTTTGGAATGCAACGTACCTGAGTAGCGGTAATTTACAAAAAAGGCGATAAAAATGTACCTGAAAATTATAAGCCAATATCTGTGCTTCCATTTTTGTCTAAGGTGCTCGAACGCCTAATTCATCGACGGTTATATAACTTCCTTATAAAATACTCTGTAATGGTTGATTGCCAGTATGGATTCACCAGAAACAGGTCTACTGAGCACGCATTGCTTGACCTAAAGGAGTACATCTTAAACAATTTTGAATCGCGGTTGCTCACCTTAGGCACTTTCGTTGGTTTCAGTAAAGCGTTTGATTGTTTGAATCATAAGATCTTCTTAAAAAAAACTGGAGCACTATGGTGTTCGTGGGCACGCCCTCAAACTCATTACATCCTATTTCAGTTCCCACTCACAATACGTTGTATTAAACCACTGTCCCTCTGAAAACCTAAAGATTAGAAATGGTGTACCCCAGGCCAGCCTTCTAGGACCCCTTCTTTTAAGGTTTATATAAATGATATTTGCAACATTAGTAAGGACGTGAAATATATAATTTATGCGGAAGACACCAGCATATACCTCTCTTCCCGTGATATTGTTGAACTAACAAGTGCGGCCAACAGGGTAATGACATCATTAACAGAATGGTCTTTCCTTAATTCCTTAAAAATAAATAGAGAAAAACTAAGGCTATAATATTTCATCCAAAAGTAAAACATGTCCTGAACCCGCCTCGTGTTTTTTTAGAGAATACTGCCATTAAATATGTTGGCAATTTTACGTCACTTGGCGTAGTGTTTACTGCCACGATGTCGTGGAACGCCCACGTAAGCAAAATCTGTGTCGCACTTTCGAGGTTTAATGGGATAATTTGGCGCAACAAAGGTCTTTTACCTGCACAAACCAAATTGGATATCTAATATGCCTTTTTTTATTCCCATGTCAGTTACTGTGTAATAGTATGGGGGAACACCACGGTAAAAAATATACAAAAACTTCTAATTCTACTGAAGAAACTACTTTGTGCAGTTGCAAACGTGTCGTATGATTCCCCAACTTTTCTTTTATACCAGCAGCATAAAATTGTGAAAATTGACCGCATGTTCGACTACAAATTTGCTGTCTTCTATAAGAAAGCAGTCAGCCGAAATGACCTCTTCTTTCCGAGTTTCGTAATGCTCACACATAATCACAATCCGTACCCGATTCGCAAAACAAATAAATTTGTCTTACCACGGTGTAGAACAAATTATGGCTACAGTATGCTAGCACACATTCTTCCAACCTATCTTAACACGCCATTGTATGAGGACGTGACCCGCATGTCATTTACTGCACTCCGCAATACCTTTGTAACATAAGGTGTGAATACATTTTTATATAAAATTGACTGTCATTGCTTCCTAAGGAAAGTACCTTACATTTTGTGAAGCCGGAAGCTCGTCTTTAAACAAAGTTTCGGTAGCGAGGCCGAAGCGTCTTGTTTTTGGCTTTTAAAGTTTTTAAACTTTTTAACTGCGTCTTTAGCCAGTGTATCCGTTTTTACTTCGCCTTGTATTTCCTGATATGCTTGTATGAACAAATGCTTCTGATGTGTACATATTGATTGTGAACAAATGTTTGGAATGCCTGCAATTAATCATGCTGTTTTTGTTTCCTCTAGAGAACGACAATTGTTTTTCTTAAAATTGCACAGTGTTGTTACGTACGCTGACATGTAGGGGTGGCGAGGCTCGTCAAGCAGTCGTTAATGACTGCTTTTTTCTTGCCATTTTCAGTTTTTTTTTGCCTGTAAAAAACTGGAATATAAAGTGAAAGGGAAGTGAGTTGCCGGGTGGCATTGCTCCTTACAGCATTCCCCTTGCGAAGCGCGTGACAGATGTCACAGCACTCAAAAACGCCTAACATTTAATTGAACACCTTTCCATCCGCAGATCGGCGACAGGCATTCCTTTCTGGGCTGCGCCTGCACAGGTTGCCAGAGGCAACCTTGATGTGTCGTCTGCAACGCAGTGACTGTGGGGCCAATCGGCCCTACGAGTTGCTCCGTCGTCTTGCTCGGCAGGCGCCGCCTCTACAAGAAGCCACCGGCTCTGCTCACGAATTCAATGCGAGTGTACTGTCTCTTTACATTACGCCCGATGGCTTGAAAGCATTGTGGAATCGTGCGGTTGTTATCCCATTCCGCACGCTATTTAGGTAGCTGCATCTGTATGATGGTTGCAGCAGGCCGAAGGTGCCGTGTCTCTGACGGGCCGCGGGTCTTGCTGATATTCTGTGTCGTTGCCCATGCAGCGAGACTATGAGAGCCGACGGAGCTCGGTTCCTTCGGGTGACCTAAGTTCGCAATAGGCAGTGTCATCCGGGATGCTGTAAACGTCCCTCCTGACTTCTTAGAGTGGGGTGAAACCGGTAAATACGGTGTCCGTCATCGGGATCTGCAAACAGTACGACGATCTGGTGCTTCAAAGGTGGTGTTAGCGATTCCCAGGTTCCCTTCAGCTCCACCTGGGTATAGTCATTTCCTTACTGACCCGCAACATTCCTTGAGCTTAGGGGCTCCCGTTCCCCACGAATAAAATTGTTCTCCCTCCCACAAGACCTGTGCCACATTACACACAAAGCCATGTTACACCACCTATTCTTCATACTGACTGGGCTGCCGCTACTGAGACGGGGATGTGGTCGACCACATCATGCCGAGACGGGGATGTGGTCGACCTTTTCCGTTTTGCGCTGACTGTACATTCGTTATTCTGTACGTTCGTATATCCTCAGGTGAAGTACAGTGTTTGTGCTGTGTACTGGTGTTGCAGTGATCCGTTTACCAGCTTTACAGGCGTGCTTGTGCGATCCGTAGGTCTACCGGACGGCAACACTGCCCAGTAACATATGGAGCAGCACGTTTAGGCAGTCGCAAGTCGCACAAAGTCAAACGTGACCCAATGACTCAAGCAATGATGGATGACATGAGTAATTCTCATTAGTACAATCGACCGTCATCCATTACAAGAAAGCGGCGCAACATATATCTAACTGGCTAGTTGTAAAATTCAAGCATATTCAAGCAAAAAGGACGCGAAGAATTGTAAGCGGTGAACATCCTGTACCCAATTCAGGCCAGCGCAATTCTCATACTGTCCATGCCTGAGTTGAACCCCCCAATATTCAGGCACAATCGCCCATGGAAGACAGGTCACCCCAAGGCGTGGAGCACTTTGTGTGCTCTTTCATTTGGCATGTGAGCCCAAATATGATCATGGTACCCTTTTGTTAGAGGTAATTTTTAATATGAATAATATAACGTTTTTAAGCTAACTAAACTGAAAATTGTCTTACAAAGCTGGTAATGGCACCGCGAGACAAGTCAATTGAAGTTAACCAAGCACCATTTCTTACGGCGGTCGTATCTGCCACGCTAGCAGCTTTTTAACTAACATCTCAGTTTTTAACAACACTTTTTAACATTTCAGTCTTCACGTTATCAAAGATGTAAATCGCAGTCTGATATTAGGGCGCGTAAGTTTTAACAGTGCTCCAGTGAAGCTGCAATAACACAAAAGGTTGCTTGCTATATTTATTAGGTTGCTGTTAGTGTAGACACACCATTAAAGTATCCTTCGAATTTTTTGAGCACAGCTTAATAACCTCAGCAGTCACTTGTCCATTACAAATTGAAAGAATGTGAGAGGGCCCGAATTTATGAACCCAATAATTACCTAGGATTGACCGAATAGCCACAAACCCATAATTATAGCTTCGAAATATGAAGGCGCGTTACTTATGCCTTAGGGAACCTATATAATACTTATCGAAATGTCATACGCTAACACCCTCTCCCACCATACTGTCCACAGTCGTTCGCCCTGCGTAAGAGTATGCGCGCTAGAAAGCTGCATAACCTCCGCAGTGAGCTGAAACTGCAATGTTGTCCGTTGATGAAATTCTGCAAAGTCGCCGCGCACAACAAAAATTACAAACCTTCACCCGGAATATTGCTGAGACCAGAACTTGTCGACAAACCCATCCGCATAGCGAGAGAAATAAAAAGGGAGAATAGAAAGATGGGACCTAAAGAACTGTGGCAACGTTAGCCTGGCTACCGTGCGTAGCTTCCTATGCCACATAAAAGTGCTGACAGTTATATTCTTGTGGGGTGGGGTCGAAGACGTTGACGCGCAGGAATGCGTTCAGTTATTTGCAGAGGCTGGTTCAGGCGTGTGTGCTAAAGGTACGTTTTAAAAGTTTTTGTGTCCTATAAATCACGTCTTGGACATGTCCACGGAGCTTACACGTCCTTCAGTTGAATGTTAAGTTCACAGAAACCGGTAATGCTGGTAATGCTATATAGAGCGCATTAGCAGATGACGAGCCCGCACATGCCAGTAGGTGAGAGTGGCGATGTAGTTTGTTCCACCATAAGTAGAAACTTGCCAATGTGTACGACAATATACCGTTTTGGATTTAAAATCGAATTATTAAGCTTGGAGAGTCCCGTCGGCAAATTGAATAATTAGTGTGTATCGGTGGAATTAAAAAAGGCATAACGACGTGGTACATCAGCCCAGGTGAAACGCTGCATGCTTCATGCCACGCGAGATACAAGAAGATAAGCATCTTTCCTGGAGACTGGCGTCGACATTTCCTGTGCTTGATGGTCATTCGACGGACGCAGTTATGTTCGCTTCCACATTTCCAGCTGTCGCGCAATCAGCAAAAATCCACTGGACTGCTATGTAACGGTACCTCTGTAAACCCAGGCAGCACGAGCATGTGCGGCCAATCTTTGCCCAAAGAACATTGGCCAGCCCTTTTCCTCCCCGCCAATCTTCGGCCAAAGTGTTCGGCCCTTAGTCCAAAATGGTCCTTGGCCGTGTAAGGCTGGAGCTTCGCTGTCATTCATTGACCAATCTACTATGGCCGCTAATACCATTGGCTGACCGACCATTGGCCAAACAAGTATGGCCTACTATTGGCCAAGCACATATCGCCTACCATTGGCCGAGCATGCATGGCCTACCATTGGCCGAACATGTCTGGCCTACCATTGGCCAATGATGTATGGCCTACCATTGGGCTGATTCAGATTATTTTCTGCAGGCCAGAGGAAGCCCACCCAAGGCTACTGCCATGCATGCCCTACAGCAGGCCGTTAACCTTGGATTAACATCGAAAATATATATTTAATGAATTTTATTTGCATTAGAAATGCCCAGAAAATGTAATTTTTAATACGTCCAAAACGCAGTAGTAATTCATTTTTAATTGCACAAAAAATACTGCTTCAAATATACTCAAAATGTGTTACTAGTGTATAGAAAATAAAATCATGAATAGATTGATAGATGCCTTGCAATAAGTCTTTGGGGGAATGGTTAACGTTAAACTAGAAAATTTCATGTTGTGGTTTCGAAACGTTTAATAGGCTCTAGCCTCAGGATATGCTCCATTTTGAAAATGTAAACCGGCCATGCTCTGATTGCGGGCCAGCAAATGACTGAAAAGAACAGCATGTGTAGCAAGATTGGCAGTTTGAAAGTTGTTTATTTTACACCTCAGAAAAGTGGCTAATTTCGCCATTACTCAGCAGCAAGAATGAATGCCTTTCAGCCAGCTCTGCAGCAAGCGCAGATGCAGCGTTGTGCATCAGAGTCCTCGTACTTCGAATTCTCCGCGCGGGAAATTTTACCAGCAAATTTTACCTCGTGGGGGGGAATCGCCCCGGGTGTTGTTCACTTTATAGATGGCTTGTCGCTGACGATATTGAATATACTATTGAAGTACTTGGCCACTGATAGCCTCACAAGGAAATTGTACGGAAGGAATTCTTCGTAATGCTCTCGTAATAATTCATTTTGGAGGCAGAGATTGATCACCTCGTCTGCGTAAAAATGGCGGCACTCAAAAGCGTGAAAAAAGCGTTCAAATGCGCTTGATTCGTTACTTTGAAAAAAAAAGCTGTGATACATACGTTGCCTGTGTGAGAATATGTTTGTGGTAACGACATGGACAAGATTATTAAAGCGATAACTGAAAGCATGCTTTGGCGTTGTAGGGAAACAGCGCGTAACGTTCCGTTAAATATCCATGTTATAACACGCATACGCGTTTCATCACACCCACAGAATACATTATTTCCAAATTCAGGACGCGCCCAGCACGTGATTTCACACTGTTAAGGTATTCACAATCGTCGTATGCATAGCTTGGATTCAACAACCTGCGGTCAACATCGTAACGCTTGTATTATCCGCATTGTACGTCAGGAGAGTTCTTATGCCCTGGGTGCCAGAAGTATACGGCTTCGCAACTTTCGTGGTTCCCACAACTTTTGATGAATAACTCACGACGTTTCAGAGCATTCGCGTTTCATATAAATATTCATTAGAGCGTAAACCTCAGCATAGCCTGTAGCTATCGTAAAATACATATTTCGAATCCTCGAAGGGTTCTTTTTTTTCCAGTTATTGAACTCTATGGGAAATATAACTGAAATGAAGCGTCAAGGATGTTCCACTCACCAATGACGAAACATCGTGTTTTCGGCGATGTTTCTAGGTTACTAGACATCGTGGCACAGGGAAGTATGTAGTCATGCATAGCAGTGCTAAGGGGTATGTTGTTATTACGACGCAAATTTAGTAATATTTATTAACACAGCACATGTCTCAAATGAAAGGCTGATGTGAATCAGTAGCGCCACGTGTATCACGGGCATTTAGCTGTATGCTAGGAGCATATGCATGTGCTTGGTAGGCTGGGAAAAAGAAAATAATGGCTTGTCAACATGCTCATTGCTTGTTTTTGCTTTTATTCATGGGTATCACGCCTAAAGTAACCAGAGTGGCACGGTGCTTCCGAAGACCACACGAATACTAGTTAGATCAATTGCAGCAGCTGCCGTTTTTTTTCGTTTATTTTAAAAGAATGCCTGATGTCGCCTTTGCGGCGCTAACTTAATACCCTCGTGTGATGCAAATGTAGCATTTAAGTATACCTTTTTGTTTAAGCCAGCTTCGGCGCGAAAAAAATGTTTGAAGTTGAATTTAGCATCCCACACACTAACATTTTAGTTAAAGCAAGTCTCATGTCAGCAGCCCTACCTGCTTTATCAGAGCTTATAAACTAAAGGAGAGATCCTTCTGCCTACAATGGCCATTATTACCTGACTCACAGAAAGGGAGATTCGCCGTAGAGGTTACTGCCACCGCCAGGCCCTCGCAAAACTACATACCATGCTACTGCAGGCCAGAGAGTCCCAGCAGACAAGCAGCTCGTTCTCCCGCATCATTGTATTTCCCGTCCACCGCGACCCCTCCTTCCAGAGGTCGTCACGTACATACACGCAATTTTCTGTCCGGAGATCTTTTCTACATGGGTGGCCGTCGAGAAAACGAGTATTCCGCGTCCAGATGCTTGTCGTTCGTCTTCGGACCTTTGTTGGCCAGACAGGAAAGAAGTAATTCGTGGCCAGACTGTTGCCGTTCGTGTTCCGCCTTCCACTGGCCAAATGGGAAAGGATTAATGCGTGACCAGACGCTCTTTGTTCGTCATCAGACGTATGGTGGCCATGGAGAAAGCGTGTACTCCGTGGGCAGATGCTTGCCGTTCATCTGGGGACCAAAACTGGCCAAACAGACCACGCGGCCCCCGTGGCCAGTCGCTTGCAGTTCGTCTTTCGACCTCAGCTGGCCAAAATGAAAACAAGTAATCTGTGGCCGGACGCGTGCTGTTCGTCGTCGGACGTGTGGTGACTAATGAAAAAACATGTTCTCTATGGCCATATGTTTGCCTTTGGTGTAAAGACCATGGCTGGCCGAACAGACAAGTATTCCGTGACCAAATGCATGCCAACGAACATAAGTTCTCTGGCAGTCCAAACTTTGCCAATGGCCAAACAGGCCAAGCATCGGCCAAAAATAGGCCAAAGGCTGGCCACGTTTTCTGTGCTGCCTGGGAACCTTGGGAATGCAGGGCCTCCTTTGGGTAGTGCTTTGGAAGTACCGAGTGACACACAGAAGAAACAATGAAGTAAGGATACTGCTGGCGAAGTGCACTGAATCCCCGAAAATACCGTAGCGCAGCACACACACACACAGACACACACGCGCACACACACACACAAACACACGCACACCCACAAACACATACCCATACACACAAACACACACGCACGCACACACACGCGCGCGCACACACACATAAACACACGCTCACACTAATTAGACGAGTAAGATATGAACATTGCGGTCGAGTGCATTAGCAGGCACGAAGAGACGGATCATTTAATAGTGCAGGCATCTGCAAGCACGCATGTTTTAAACATTCGAATCGAAGTGTCATATTGGAGGAAAAGCGTATCACGAAATACATGTAAAGTGCATTGAAATGTATGTACATAAACATAAGCGCGTGTGAACACGCGCACATACATGCAAACAAAAGCTGGAAGTCGGAATTCCTTGCATACGTACTGAGGGGGCATGGTGAGCTTCAGGTAGTTGCACTATTCAGAGCACGCTTGAAAGAAATAATATTGCCTGAAAAGCCGTCTAAGGATACATGAGAATCATGATTATACAGGCGTTCCCGAAGGTATGCAGGAGAGAGCATCTCTGTGGTCGTTGCATGAAAGCATTTGTGTGGACAGAGTGCTCGTATTGGTGCCCTTAGGCCAATAGAGCTCACTAATTTTGGTCTGTCGAATTCAAAGTGTTCCCACTTGAACCGAAAACACAAATTGCGGTTCGTGCCTCTACATTTTAAGTCTTCCAGGAAAAGCTGCTTGAGGAAGATGTTGTAAGTGTATTTTTTATGTCGGCTGTAGCAGGTAGAGAAGACGCGAGTGAACCTTTTTTGCACCCTCTCTAAGCGCACAGATGATGACGCACTCATGCTGTTCCATACTGCCGACCCAATCACCACCTTTTGGATAGCGAGGGTTTTTATACCGGGCTAGATTATACGATCCATTTGAGTAGTCTTTTGTGGCACGAGAGATCCCACCCAGACTCTGAAGAAGTGTGCGTGCTACGCGGAGAACATGAGATCTGAATCGAAGTTTAAAACTGATTGACACACCCAAACCACGTGTTACACTTGCTCTTTATCATTTGAGATTCAATGGGGAACAAAAAGGTTAGAGAATATTTGTTTAGACTGTATGTAATAGCAACAGTCTTCAGAAATCTGGCCTAAGTTTCGAGTTTTGAACCAAAGAAAAGTCGCGTCTACGTCGTTCTGCAGCTGAACGCAATCTGCCTCTGATACTCCTGCGCGCTTATGTTTTATGTCCTCTGCAGACTGCAGCAGAGATGAATGTTTTACAGTAAACTGCACATCTTTCACAAATACGTAAAACAGTAAAGGGCCGAAGATGCAGCCCTGGGGTACCCTGGATCGCACACCGAAGCTGCAAGACCTAGGCCATCGGGCTGAACGAAGTTTTTTCTATGTTTGAGGTAAGTATAGAACCTCTCACAGAAAGCAGGAGAGAGACCATACGCGCACAGCGTGGAAGGAAGCATATTTATTTATTTTATTTATTTGTAAATACTGCAGCCCTACACTTGAGGCTCTGGCATGAGTGAGCATACAACACAATAAATTCGAACAGCAATAAAACAGAGTGCCGGAACAATATAAGAAAAGCACTATCACGAGGAATTAGAAAAGGCAACTATATATTTCCGGAGCTGTTGAGCAGAAGGAAACGGGTGTCAAAAGACAATTGGTTTCAGTATTCGGCGGTTAAAGGAAAAAAACTAAATTTGAGAAAAGGAGAGAGAGAGAGAGAGAGAGAGAGAGACCGAGAGAGACCGAGAGAGGGAGCATAACTTTAATGAAGACCAGCGAGGTTAGCCGAGCCGTCGGGCTTGCTTGCTACACTAGATGAGAGAAAAAAAAAGAAAAAAAAAGAAAAAAAAATGTCAAAATGAAAAGATGTCATTTGTTGCGGCTAGAATTTTCACTCACAGAACTCTGTCAATTCTGTGCTCCGTAGAAACACCAAGAGAGCTTCATTTGCACGTGCAGCCTGACTAAGACCCAAACAAGGACCCAAAACAGCCCTCAGCTCAAGTCCCACACCAAGCTGCCTGCACAAAGATAATGAGTTTCTGTCTTTGCATGGTGTACTTTAGACACACGCATATGACATGAATAATTTCTTCTCGTGAGTCACATCTAGAACAAAGAGGTGAAGATGGCTGCTGGATTTTATACAGGTAGTGTCCCGTGTAGGCCACATTCAAGCACAGCCTATGCCGAATGGCTTCCTCGCGCTTGTTAAGTCCAGGTGGCATTCTGAAGGTGCACTTTGGACCAATCGCATGAAGAGGTGCGTATTGCTGACTTGCATCAGTCCAGATAGACATCTGCGCTTTTTTTGCGGTTGATTAGGCCAGCATTGCCGCATTATTTCTGGTAAATGGGATCGGCAGAGTTTGAGTGCAGAGACTGTGGGCAGATTAGGCGGCTTTGTGAGCTGAGTCATTCCCGCCAACTCCGCACTGGGCAAAAAGCCACTACAGTTCGCGTGGTAAAACTAAGAGTTCAGCGAAACCCGAACAAATTATGGTGAACAAAAACTGAGTTGTCAAGTGTCAAGTACCCAATGCCCTAGACAAATTCCCCTTTCCTGATGAGTTTTTTCTATCTGGAAACATGTCCACTAAAAAGACCAAACAACATCTGATTGAACGTAATATTCTAATGTAAAAATGCAATTTACCGTCTTCGATATGTGTATGTATGTTTGTACGTGGATGTAAGTGTATATATCTATATTTCTATCTTTGTCACACAAGTACTTGAGTCGAATGATTTACTTTATTTCATTCGTATGTACGAAAGTGTACTTGTACAAGTATCAGTTTGTATTTGCCCATGATTGTGCACATGTTTTATATTCTAGTAAGTGTTACTGCTCATATATTAGTTTTGTATTTTGATTGCTGTCCCTTCTATGTAATTAGTGTTTTTGCGTTTGTATCTGTACTGCTTACAGGCTTAGGGTACCGAGGTCTCGTCATGCTTAACCACCTTTTGCCTCGGTCCCCTAGTTTCTATGAAAACAAAATAAACTTCACTTCACTACAGACCTACGCTATGTCCCCTTTGTATGGCTTGTGAGTGCAAAATATTGATTTCCCAAGCCAGCTGTTCTTTTGGAAGGGACTTTAAACACTCGAGTGCTGACTTCCAGGTCAGAACTCTGTCTGTAAATCGGTAGGCCTGCAAATACTGCCCACTAATTGGCCGGCTGCTTTAGAATATACTGAAAAGCAGCGCGCTGTCCAGCAAGCTCAGTAACTGCCCTCGAGGACTTGCTGCTAAGTAGGGCGCAGATGGTAGCGAGCGACGAAGGTATTGAGATCCCTATCACCGACGTCACTGAGCCGTCACTGAGCCATCAGTGAACACAAGAGTTTGGCCTCTGTATTGGTTGTTGATGTGCTCCAAAGCAAAAAAATTTAGAGCCTGGGCTGGTATATTCGCCTTCCGATCAAATCCAGGTACCGTGGTGACAATTTTCATTGGAGGGAATAAACACGGAAGGTGAGGAGAAGAGGCTGAGGGCTGACACTGAGAGGGCATAGGGTGCTTCTCTGTAGAGGCCCAGGCGGCAGCAAGAG
This sequence comes from Haemaphysalis longicornis, assembly GCF_048455015.1. Taxonomy (NCBI): domain Eukaryota; kingdom Metazoa; phylum Arthropoda; class Arachnida; order Ixodida; family Ixodidae; genus Haemaphysalis; species Haemaphysalis longicornis. The sequence continues at coordinate 7,828,586 of NW_027526296.1, forward strand.
GACGCCCATGTTGCCTAGCCACAACGCACGAGGCCCGTGCGAAGTGGTTCCATTGCTTGCAAAGCAGTGGGCGGAAGCTATCTGATCTCTGTCATGGTTCCCATTATAGAGGTGGTCTTTGGAACACCAATACATATCCTCAGTTTTCGGGCCTGCAACCCCTCTAGTATTTTAGAATTTCCTTTGAACAGAGAAATCAGGGGTGGGAGGCTTTTGCGAAGTAAGCCTTCGCAGAGGGCGTCGTAAAGCCGTAAAAGAGAGCTGACGCTACATGAATCAGTGCTGTTGGAAAGCATGCCGAAGATCTGCGTGAATGAGGTACCAGTTAACGGCCGCAGGCGCACCGACACCGTATGTCATCCATCACAGGTTTTTGGGTGTTCTCTTCGACCGCCATTTGACACGGACGCCACTCATCCGAAGCCTAAAATCTAAACTTGAATGTGTTAGTTCTACAGTGGTAAGGTTTGATGTTACCATGGTCATTGCTTCTAGTAATTAACGGCGATGATGATGATGGTTGGATGCTTATGGCACAAAGACAACGGAGGCAAAGAGTGCGAAAACAGTGGTTAATATGAAGGATGAAGGTCTAAACACTAAAATCACTGAACAATTATTTAAAGACAGCGAGGATGACTGGTGTAGAAGGCCAGGTTGTGATTATGCGTGGTATGAAATCAGGTCTAAAATTTTAACTTTTAGATATTTAAAAACACACTTGATAGAAAACATTGGATCGTCTGACAAGGAAAATGCTGGGTGTAGTGGGATGTGTAGTCTGTATAGTTGTGGGAAGTGTTTGCGTCGTGTTGTTTGAAGTGCTTTGCATTGAATGAGTATGTGAACTACGGACAAATCCTCTCCACACCTACCACACAGGGGTCTTGAAGACCCCGTGAGGAGATACGAATGTGTGACATGTGTGTGCCCTATTCGTAAACTTGCAAGGGTGACTTCTGTGTCTCTGTTGCGCATGTCAGTGGTTTATGGTCCCAAGCGTGGTTTTATAACGTGTAACGTATTATCTTTTTGTTCTCTCCAGTGTGATTGCAATCTGTTGCGAAATTGGTGTCTGATGTGTGGCTTCATGTCTGTTTATGGCACTGCTGCTATATTCACTGTATTCAAGAGTGTAGCAGCAGTGGCCCTCCGAACTGCAGCCTCGTTCGAGGCAATTCGAGTGGTCAGGAACCAGACAGAAATTTATTTGAAGGTTTGATGCATATGCAGACATGAAAGCCTTAAAAACATGATTGATGACAAAGTATTTTGGGCGCTTTCCGGATGCAAGTGCAGGTACAACGCTAAGAAGATCCGGGTACAGGATAGATTTGAAGATTTGATGTTGGAATATGTGATTTAATACCATTAAAATACCGTATGCTTCCGCTGTGAATATACTGCTACAACAGTTCATTGTTTTATTGACATGAAAGATTGGTCCATGCGCAGCACAAGCAACACCAGTTCCAGTCTTCGACGCGTCACTGTAAAACGCACAACGGTACTTGTCCTGCACAAACAAGAAATGCTGCAGAACCACTATTCTTGGTGACCTGTTCTTGTATAAAAGACAGGTCCCATAAATTGCATAAAAGACAGGTCACATGACACAGGGAGGGCATGCCAATGGTGGAATGGAATCAATGATGGGCGTCTTGTGGATGCCTGAAAACGAGACTGATAGCTCAGAAGCTTCTTCTCGCACTGTTAGAGGAAACGGCATGGAGATTTATTGGCGATTTAAGAAGAGTTGAAGTGAGGATACATCATTATGGTCGGAGTAAAAATATTATTTGTCATAGACAATATATTGAGGCTTATAAAACGTTCATATCCACCCTCTGGTGATCTAAGGACCATTTGTTGCATTTTACATATAGACTTTATATTCTACATAGGCATATTCCTAAATGCAGCACCGGGTTCAGCATTTTAGAGCCATTTTTGTTGCACACTCATATACGACACTGCCGTAGTCCAAGCGAGATCCCAATAGGGCGCTATACACATGCAGAAGGAGTTTCTTGTCTGCAACATACGACTGGTGGGAGAGAACATTAAGAAATATATAGTCTTTAGGCATTTTGCTTAAATTAAGATTTTTCAAGTGTAGAACAAATTTTACTTTGTTATTGAATCTTACGCTTAAAAACTTGGGCTTTTTAACGGGATTTGAAACGTCATTAGGATTAATGTCTATGCCCGGATGAATAAAACGTTTCCAGGAGAAGACAACGCAAGTGCTTTTTTCTGGGTTAAGTTTAAAACCGTTCTTTTCTGCCATTCTGGCATGTTTTTTGACACCGAGATTGACGGCTCTCGCAGATGGACATATGGCATGATTTACAAGATACCTGGACGTCGTCTACTTACATAGAATAAGAAATTGTAGGCGGCAATGCCTTCCGAAGGGGGTCGATCTTAACTATGAACAGAGTGCAGCTTAGAACTCCACCTTCCGGAATACTGTTTTCTTGCGTATGAACCCTTGAGAGTGCGCTACCAACTCTCACACAAAATGTTCTTTCGAAAAAATAACTAGCAAGAGTGTTCATCATGTTGCTTGAGACACCGAATGACTTCGGGTCACTGAGGATCGCGTAGCGGCAGGCGGTGTCATAGGCCTTTTCATGGTCAAAAAACACCGTTGCGCAAAACTATTTATGAATAAACACATCCTTTAATAAGACTCGAGCGCGACGAGTTTATCGTTAGTGGATCGCCCTTCCCTCAAGCCGGCCTGGCAGCCCTCAAGAAGTACACGAGCCTCCCGTTTATAATCTTCTCGAGGAGCTTGCACAGGAAGCTTGTCAAAGCAATGGGCCGGTAACTGGCAGGAGAGAAATGGTCCTGCAATTCTTTCAGTAAGGCCACATTCTATAGCCTCCCACCAAGACAATGGAGTGTGTCCCCAATGCCATATCTTATTGTATAGATGTAGAAGTGTTCCAAGGGTGTCTGAGTGTAGGTGTTGTATCATGGTGTAGGTGATTTTGTGTGTACTTGAAGCTGAAGGCTTACATGTGGTCAGGCCTGCCTTCAGCTCATGAATTGAAAAAAGAAAATTGTAGCCAGTGTACCACTTGTTGCTATCACGCAGGGACTTCTTTTCTACAGATGTGTTGTGTTTCGTAAAGGTGTTAGGGTAGTGTGCTGAACTGGACACGTGTTCGAAGTGTTGCGCAAGTGTGTTAGCCTGGTCTTCGAGTGTGTCCCCTGTTGTGCTAACCAAGGGCAGGCTGTGTGTCTGTTGTGCTTTGAGCTCACGTAGATGTGTCCAGTCTTTGTGTGTGTCCGTGTATGAATTAATCCATGTCAAGAAGGTGTGCCAACTCTCTTCTTTTGCCTCACGGGACACGTTTTGCTAACGCCTTGGCCCGTTTGAACCAAAGGATGTTAACCGACGCGGGGTACCGACGGAGGATACCCCACGCCTTTCTCTGGGCCTCTCGCGCTCGCCCTAAGTCGTCATTCCACCACGGCCGTTCCTGGTTGCGCAGGGCACCAGAGGCGTGGAGAATGGACTTTTCGGCGGTGTCGAGGATGTCGGCCGTGAGGAGTTGGGCGGCTTCATCTACGTGTAGGTGTGTTATGGTTGCGTTGTGTAGTTTGGGTGCTTCTGTAAATGTATTTGAGTTACTCGTGCTTCATTAAATCTGTCCTGGGAAGATAAACTGCATGGACCCTTACCTGTATATGTTAGTGAGGTGGGGAAGTGGTCACTGCCATATGGGGCAGTGCCCACACCCCACTCGAGACAAGGAAAGATAACTGCGTAGCCAATAGGCAAGTCAAGAAATGACTGTGTTGATTCTTATACTGTGGTATGCGGGCTGTTTCGTATAAAAGGCATGCCCCAGAGGATGTTAACAACTTCTCTATCAGGCGACCTCAAAGAGCCCCAAAGAGAGTTGTGTGCATTAAGGTCGCCTCTTAGGACGTATGGTTCGGGAAGCTGGTCAACCAGCGCTCGACATCAGAGGTGCAAAGTGCAAGATCAGGAGGAATGTATAGGAATATATCGTTATCAACCTACGAAATATTATTGTGTAGATTGCACAGCCTCAAGGACAGTGTTCAATGTGACAGGTTGGCAAGCTAAGAATTTCCGGGCGATTATGGCAACACCGGCAGAAGAGTGTGTGCAACCATTCCTCGCCTTTCCTTATACCAGGTAACTATTCAAGAAATTGGTGCGTTTAGAATTCAAGTGTTTCCTGAACAGACATTACCCTTGGCTGCTTAGCATATTTCATCAAAATTATTAAGAAGGCATCTGCAGTTATATTGTATTATGTTTTCTCTTTCCATTATGAAGTGTTCGGAGATACTGGAGTGTGTTGTTTATGTAACGTCTTTCGGGGCTTGGACTGTCGGATGGGGATTTTTCGGCCTTTCTACAAGTTTCGATGCATGGACCCGTTCCTTTCTTTGCGACGCAAACAGGAATGGTCCCACGTTCATCTCATCCTCAGATGTCCTAGGGCTGCCCGATGGACTTCCCAGGCAGCACAGGACTGTTCGGCTATAACAGGCCGGTGTACTTTGGCCGGTGATTTTCTCCCCGGCCGTTTTCAGGCAGCCATGTTCGGCCCATGTCCAAATGTGGGCCTTTTGGCCGTATACGGCTGTACTCCCATGGCTGTCCAACGGCCAGTGTCCGTCGGCCAGTCGACCGGCTTACGGTCATACGGCCACATTTCAGCTGTAGGGCTCCGGCCATTCCAAAGCCACCCGTGTACGGCCGAAGTACGGCTGCCGGAGGACAGCCGAGATGTGGTGATCGGACTCCAGCCGGACGAAAGCTAACGGAAATACAGCCGTGCTACGGGCATTGGAGTTCAGCCACAGTACGTTAAGTCTACTGAGGCCGGTCACTGCATGTCGCTCAAGCAGATGCCTCATTCGCGCAGTGCAGAAGCAGCACGAACCCAGCATTTTGGGTCCAATTCAGCCACATCAAAGTGAGCTCGCGCGCAACCACCAGCCGTCAAGCTTTCAGCGCAGCCTTGCTTAATTACCAGCCTCAGTTGACAGCAAAATTCATTTAATTAACAGTGCTCAGAAATTGTCGTTCCTTTAATTGCTGCGCCTCTTTTACTGCCGAACACAGAAAATATTCAGTTGTTTGTAGAGCTTGAATAGATGTATTGTCCAGATCCTGATATCCTCTGTGGGGCGGCTTACCTGTAATAAACGGGGAAAGAGGGAGCGGCGGCGGAGGGCGCATACTTTAGTGGGTTGAATTTCAGAGGGACAAATTCCGCCGCTTTTAGCCAATTTCTTTTAGGGCAATATTCAGGAACACTTTCATGCTATGACTACATAAACTATTTTTATAACAGTTGCTTGACCAATTTTGATGTATATAAAACCGGTGTGAATGCCTTTACGAAGCGTTTCGGTTATCAACAAAACACCCAGGAGCATTAATTATAACTCCTTCACAAAAACGTATGTCCAGTTTTTGCCCTTTTTCCTTGCAAAGACATTTTCTACTCGATCAACGTTTCTGATGATCTTGCGCAGGACTGATCCTAAAAAGCAGCGAACAGGTACTTTCATTTTCAATCTATTTTAATGTTGTTTTCATGAGTATACGTTCACACCACTGAATAGTCCAAAAGAACTTCATTTTCTTCTAATGTCATACTACGTTAAAAAAATTCTAGACACGTTGCGAATGACGCCCTGCTTCAGGTGGCTGCATTTGTATCCCTCTGTGTTCACGCAAGGAAAGGCGTAAATTTAGAGTTACATAATTTGTTTCAAATCAATAACATAGCAATTGTATCATGCATACAGAAAACCTTGCATACTGCAACGAACAGGGTAATAAATATTTTATTTGTCAAGGTTAAATGCGTAGGGTTCTCATCCCGTCGGAGGCAAACTTGCGCCTCTGGAAGTTTATTTATTTTTTATTTATTTATTTATTTATTTATTTATATTCATTGTTTTATTCAATTATTTATTTGATGCCTGCTTGCCTTTGCATGCATTACAGAAGGGAGATACATAACACTAAGCATTAAATATGAGACAAAATAACAAAATAATTCTACAAAGCGCGCTGAAAATCGTCATTATAAACCGTTAATGCAATCATACGTGGAAGATAATTACACTGCAGTATTGATGTAAAATAAAATGAATCGCGCAAGGCGTCACCTTTAAAGGAAAGTTAATAATTTGCTTTAAGCTAGCGGTCCCACTTTGCGATATGTAGAATGGCACTTGGGAGTCTCCCCTTCTTCTCCAGGGGGGGTATTCTCGTAAGTGTCCCTTTTGAAAACGTCCCGTTTGCGTCCCTTTTATCGTGACGTACTTCCGGTTAAGAAGTGGACCTTAGCAGCATGGAGGAAAATTGGCAATAGGTTTGCCGCGCTTGCGTTACACCCCTTCCGGCTGTTTGCTTTGAAAGGGACGCAAAAGGAACAAAACTCGAGTATACCGCCCCAGTTTTCGAATGATAGATATTACGAAAAAAGTTCAACCTTTGGTTTTGTCTGTCATCTTTCACCTCCTGCCATTTCAGTTTACTTTTACTTTCTCGCATGCTAAGTTGAGCGTGCCAATTACCTAATACGAATCACACTGACATATTCGGTATGTTGTCGAGCGTATCAACCAGCTCTTTGGTGTAGGCATCCACGAAAACACATGCGTACTCCAAGATTGAGCTCACATGAGTGAAATACGGTTGTTCTTTTCAGTTACATGGAGGTTCACTGAAATTTCGTCTCAGAAAGCCAAAAACATATCCAGCCGTAACTTTTATGGTGTGAACCTGCCTATTTAACCTCTAACCACTCCCTAAATAAACTCCTAGGTATTTATATTCCTCGGCCGTTGTCACAGCAGCATATTACGGTATACGTATTCAATTGAAATGAAGGTTTTCTTGTAAAGGTGCCGTTAACACACTGTTTAACATCCAAAAACTTTTCTGAATCAGCTCACCAGGATGTTAATAAATTCGAATAAAGCTGCAGGTATACGGAATCACGTTCATTGGCTATAGTCCGGTAAACTACACAGTACTTTTGAACAAAGCTTTAGGGCCAATAGTAATAACAATGCAGAAACCGTTTCATTCAGTTCATAGGATGAAATGTGCTACGCAGAAGGTGATATGGAACACCATCATTTGCTTTTATTGCAGTCCAAGAATATACAGTCAACCACTTTAAGCTTATCTATTGCAAGAGCCAAATCGTGCGTGAACTCAACAATCTGCATTGAGCAAGAAAATCCTGACAAAATCCGTGGTTGCTAGGATACTGGCCATTATGTTTAACCAAATGAGTCATATCCCAGGAGTAGCTAAGCTCACCTTAAACATCGAAACTAAATTAACAACTCGGCTTCGTCACTGACAAGGCTCTGTTTTTTATCGCAAATTTAAAATGATTTTTTTTCTAAATAGGCAGTCGTAAAATCTCATGAAGTAACATAATGCAGGGCATGAAGTTGATCCTACCAATGCATGAGCGAGTCTCTTCTACGTTTATCCCAAACAACATAGTGCAGCATTGCTTGTCGCAGTTTAATTGTAAGCAGAATAACTTGCGCTTTTGCTCGCACTTGCCTTTCTTTGGTGGGGAGTCCTTGACATGGTGGCGGTTTAGCTCCTGCGTGGTGGCCGCTTGCTCGACGCCCTTGAAGGCCAGTTATTTTGGTGAACCATCTCCATCTCGGATCGGACATCTCTGCTGGGTCGATGTCTCCAATGCTCTCCATTTCTTCAGCGGGCGAATAGCCTCGAGCTGATGCGTCGACGAAGCCGGCGGCAGAGGCGTGGTAGCGGCGATGACTGGCGAGGCTTAGCTCACCCGTCGGTGTGGCACAGTCTTCTTGTGGCAATAAATGACATTTCGACGGCCTAAAAGGTTCCCTGCTAATGTCCAGTGAGTCCTTGCACCTTGATCGTTCACCGAGAACACTCATTACTGTTTGACAAACGATGTTCGTTCATTTAAAACGTAGAAACACGGAGCGGATGAAAAACGCGTCCCCGTCGTTCAGCTCCCTAACGGCTTTTTCTCCCCCCAGGAAAAAACCCGTCGGTGTGCTTCCAAACACGTCTGTGCATGAATTCTCGGTGCCCAGGCGCGTGGCGTTGTTCGGCTGTATGCCGTTTGCCGAAAAAATAACGTATAGCCAGATACCTTACGTAGGCCGTTCTGCTCTTGAACACCGGTTGCCAAATATTCTGTGGCCATTCGCTTGCCGTAATTCGGCCGAGGACAGCTAACCGAATGACAAACGTATATTCTGGGCCGTACGTCGGCCGGTATCCTTCATAACACTGGTTGCCCGAAGAAAAGGAATATTCTACCGCTGAACGCGCGGTTCACCGTTGAAACAACGAATGCACGGCAGCCGCGCTCCGGCCGGTCTCCTTTCGAACACCAACTGCCGCAAGAATACGCATATTCTGTGGCCGGTCGCTTGCCGTGCTTCGTCCGATTACCGCTTCCCGAAGAAAAAACGGATGCCCTAAGGCGGTACTTCAGCCGTTCTCTTTCTCAACATCGGCAGCCGTACGAGAACTGAATATCTGGCAGCCGGTTAGCTGCCGTTGTGCGTCCGGACACGGGTGCACGGAAAAATACCGAAGCGCTGGTTGCCGAATGTTGGCCGTTCAACGCATGATCAGTGGCTGCCAGATCCTGGATGCTGGCCGGACATGCCAGAAAACGGCCATAGAAGGGCCGGTCTTGGGGCACACTTTCTGGCCCGCCTGGGCTTGGACTTGGCACCCGTTCGAGTGCCTTTTGTTTTCTGAGCCGCTACCGCCGATGGGGTCGGGAGCCCCACAGATGGCAGTGGCCGGGATGCAGAGGTGGAAGCCGATGCGGGACCCTCGGTGTCAATGTCCTCCGCATGCTCCAGTGGAAGCAGGGGGGTGACGAAGCCGGGGCCGGAGGGCATCAGGTCCAACAGTTGCTAATGCCCCCACCACCGCTGCTGGCTCAGCGAGCGGTGCGGAGGCGGGTTGGGCTGCCTGAGGCAACCAAGGGGGGTGCTGGGGCGGGACCAAGTATGACTAGCGGTACTGGGTTCCCGCTGAAACGAGACGCCGCTCCTCCCCCTAGTGAGCCGAGTCGGCGTACCTCCTCAGAGGGAAAGAGGCGAACCTCTTTCAAGCCTCTGGGGAGGTGGTGTTTTCTGTTACCTCTAGGTTAATGATTTTTTTCTCCACTTGAAACTTTTCACAAGCGCGAGAGTATGCTTCGTGCGACCCTGGCAATTCGGGCAGGTGACGTTGGTTGCAGTGCAGTTGTCGGGCGAATTTGGCACATGTTGTTCTGCTACGACAGGAGTTGGTACCATGCCCGAACCGCTGGCACTTGAGACAGCGCCGCGGGTTCGCTGTTCTGTACCGCCGGACAGAACAGCGAATGAAACCTGCATTGACATGCTCGGGTGGTGTGCAGCGGTCAAAAGTCAGTATCAGGTGTTTCGTGGCGATTTCTTTATTTTCGCTCCTAATAATGAGGCGCCTTACTGCTGCCACGCTCTGGTCTTTTAGGCCCTCGAGCAGATCGGTCTCTGTCTCGGTTAGGAGATCTGGCTCAGATATTACACCCTGGGAGCTGTTGAGGCTGCGGTGGGGTGTAACTCTGATATCCAGGACTGCCATGCGGGTTTGGCTCATGAGAGCTGTGGCTTGCTGCTGCATGTCGACCTGAACTAAGACCTCACCAGTTCTTAGTTTTTTAGTATTGTATCTCTTCAAGAAACTTGAACAAGGAATACGGATTGTGAAGAAAGAGGCTTGGGTTTGTCAACAGATTCAACTATCAAAAAGCGAGGGTAGTTGTGGAGTTTCGGGAGTTGATGGCAGGAATAGGAGGAAAAAATACTTCGGTGGACCCTTTTCAGGGTTCGATCAAGTTTGGAGGGATTTTTCGATTTATCATATGACATAGGAAAATCAGGGGACGGGGGTACTTTCTTCGCTTCGATTACCCCGATACCGAGAGAGGTCGCGGAGCTCGCTGCCTAGTAGACAGACAGGGAGCCCATCCGCTGGAGCTTGACCTGGGCTCCGACGGTCACCGTTTGAGGTTTCTACCCTTCACCTTAAAAATACAACACTACGGTAGGTTACAGCTTATGTTGACGGCTCGGGGTCCACGGTGTCACCAATACCTTCACCAAGATTACTCAAGGTGCCCCGTGCGGGGTGGACAAGTAGGCAAATGAAATGTTTGTAGCATCAGACAAGCGATAAGCTGAATGAATAAAATAGTGAAGCCGTTTCATAGCCGGGGCGTGCATAGTGGGGTAAGTTCTAGGGATGGAAGGGAAAGGGAAGGCGAGAAGAAAAGGTCATAACGATTACAAATGGATCTGATGGCTTTTTTGAATGGCGTCAGTGTTATCGATGTCGCCTTGCTTGTAAGGGTTCCATACAAGGCATGCGTAGTCAGGCATGGGCCAAATAAAGTTTGTACATTCATACTTTTGTGCTTTATGGGAATTGGGACAGCGTTTGTCTTAAATAACCAATTTTTTTAAAGATCGCATGCAGACAGTGTTAATGTGTGGAGATCAAGATAGGTTGGTAGAAAGGATAACACCAATATATTTGTATTCTGTTACTTTTTTTAGAGTGGATCCGTTAAAAGCATACGAGCAGCAGGAAGAGGGCTTGCTATTTGTGAAAGACATAAGCACAGATTTGTTAAAGTTAATACTCATTTTCCAGGTTACGCACGATTCAGAAAATTCTTTAATTGAATCATACCAACATTGAAGTCAGCCGACTTATAAGAAACGTATTGGGAGTGTCAGAAAGAAAATTAGAAATCCTAGTAACTATTTGTGGGTTGTTCGAAATGGTCTTTATTTTCATAGTTATATAGAGTGAAGTACAGTATTGAAGGCTTTCGAGAAGTCAATAGATGGTGCATCAACTTGATTCCCAATGCCCATGTTGCTAGCAGTTTCGAGATCAAATGCAGTTAACAGGGTCCCGGTACAATAACCACGCCTGAATTCGTGTTGGAAATGAGACAACATATTGCTTAACTCGAGCAATTCAATGATGTGTTTGTAGATAATGTGCTCTAATAGCTTGCACGAATGAGAAGCAAGCGAAATGGGCCTATAATTGCTGAAGACTGGCTTGTAACCAGATTTATATAAAGGTACTATTTTGCCGTTTTTTCAAGGTCTGGGAACGCTACAGATTTTAAGGATTCATTAAAAATTACTGTAAGGTAGAGAAAGGTCCACAGAGAGTAGCGAACCAGAAACATGTTAGAACCATTACATTTTTTTTTGTCCAGATTAAGTACGAGATTTAACACGCCCTCTTCACGGACCGCTATATCTCGAATTGGAGACGTTGGATTTGAGGTAGAAAAGAAGAAAGAACACGATTTTCTACTGTAAAAAGACACTGAAAAACGAATAAAGGCGTTTGAAATTTCTACTGGATGATTTATGATTCCGTCGTTCATTTTCAAGGAATTGTAGGAGGCATCACAAGGCAGGACGCAATGCCAAGCTTTGCCGGGATATTTTCAAATAGTAGACGTTGCAGTTGAACTCGGAGAAAAAGTGGTTTCTCGATGTTCCTAGAAGTTCCCTCTTGGCCTCATTAAACCTGACAATGCTTTCTCGATTACCAGACGATTCAGGACTCTACGAGACAAGTGCAAAACGTCGCGGTTCGTCCAGGGAACGTCAGTGTTTTTTAGTCTTTAAAAAAACAGAGTCCGAAATGCATAATCTTACCAGCATTTCAGAAGTGTTAGTTAATGTAATAATGTGTCTTGAAGCGCTGAGTAGCACAAAGGCATCGTACGCATTGGCAAAAGCGTCTAAAACAGAAAGGTCATCCGCATGTTCGAAGTCAGGAAACGAAGTGAAAACACATCGCGGCGCATTGATTTCGCATGCAAGGGAAACGAAAACAGCGTGATGGTCCCGCAAGAAATTAATAATTTTGAAGTAAAAGCAATTATCTGAAAGGGCGGTGCCTAAATATACGAGGTCCAGAACACCATTCAACCTGGTTGCACCATGAACAATTTGAGATAGGCCGAAGAATACTGTAAAATCAATGCGTTCTCTGCAAATAATAATTTCGCCAACATCCCACGTACGGAGAGGCCAGTAGATGCCTGGGGCACAAAAATAATCCTTGCAATTGAAGTTGCATGTACTAAAATTGCGCTCATACATGGAGTTATTAGGAATTTTAACGTTTCAATAGTCGAGTTGGGAGGCCGATAGAAAACGCTAATGAGAATTGCACATTTGTCGAGGCAAATAATACACCAAACAGGCTCGGTGTGGGCGGGGCCTCGAATCACAGCAAATTTTAATTCAAAACCGATGAGAAAAGCAACACCACCCCCTTTCCCAACGAGTCGATCAGTGCGAACTGCCGTGTATTTGGGGTTGTGAGCTCGGAATCAAGAATACCACCATGTAGCCACGTTTCGGTTGTGCCGATAACGTTAGGAGAGCGCGCTGAAACAAGGAACAGAAGGCTAGGTAATTTCTTTAGTATTCTCCTAGCGTTTAAATTTAGATATATCATGGTTTACACGGTAGAAGTCCTTACTGCAGTCGACGTAAATGACCTCTATTTGAATATGCGAAGGTACGCATTTGCTGGCGTAACTCAGAAAGCGGGCAAACTCCACCTCGACAGACAGGGCAGCCTTAAGCCCGCTGACTGTGTATCAGCGGACGGGTTTAGGTCAAGAGATGACGGTGTACCACTTTTTTGAAAACTTTTGATAAAGAAGAAAGGAATAAAATTAGTCTATAATTCCCAGGCACCAACGCATTTCCGGACTGATGGAGAACAAAAAAAGGCTAGGTTTCCAATGTGTCGGACAATGCAGCGCTTTAAGCAAAATACAAAAGATGAGACAGAGAAACGGTGAGAGAACATCAGAGGAACCTTTGGCAATAAGGAATGGGATATTATCGCGACCAGAAGAGTGCTTTGAAGGCAGACTGCCGCAAGCAGCCTTGACATCCTCAGCAGATATTTTCGGCGTCTGTACGACATCCGGTAGGTGCGCGAATCCAAGTGGGCAGCCGCCGTCTCGTGACGAGCAATACGCAGAGGAGACGTGTTTTGTAAATATTTGGCATATTCTTGATGGGTCGGAGTCGATGTTGTCGTCATCCTGCAAAGTAATCCGCTCAGGGGTCTTTCTTGTGCACATTTTTGCGTTTCGCAAGAGGTTACGCAGGGAACGGGTAAGCGAAGATTTTCAGAGCAACGAGTGCTTTCACAAGTGAGCGCTGGTATTTGGAGCTCATGCAGGTGAGCAGAGCGTTAGTAGCTTTCCTTTTCTTCGAAGAGTTGACACTTTGAGCACAACGCCCTGTGGAGTTCTTTGCTAAACCAGAAGAGAAATTTTGGAGGGTGCTTACACTTTTCCGGTATGTGCTCATCTATTGCATTCTTGAACAGTTTTTGTTAGCTACTGCACCGATGCGTCAGCATGATGTGAAGTGTAGACTGCCTCCCATTTCGTCCCGCTGAGCATTGCGTATTGTGCGTTATAATTGCCAGGGGGGAAATCAAAGTAAGGGGCCTCTATGCGCCGCTCAAAAGCAACCGGTAATAATACCGTGACGGTGAAAGGTTTATGCCAAAGGCCCACCGGTACAACAATTGCTCGAGCTTGTTTAAGATCGAAAGTAGTCGAGTTGGAGAAAGAAATGTCTAGGACGTTTCCTGCGGGGTTAGGAGGTGGGCGGAATAAGCCAATCCGGTAAATGAGAAGTTAAACAACTAAGCTGCTTTGAAAGTGTTGCCAGCATTTCCCCTGGGTTTCAATGTACCACCAGCCGGGTACGTTAAAATTTTTGAATAAGAGAATGTTGCACTTTCCAGAGTGTACAGTTTGTGGGCGGTGATAAAAGCGAGACCCGAATGCAAAGATGTCTAGAGTTCGATGAAGATAACACACGCCAATGATTAAGCTTACGGTCACCTGTACTTCCGATGACTGCGACGTTTTCCTGCAAAGACGGACGTTCTCCTCCCGTAGCTGCTTCTGCTCATCCGTTAGAAACAAAATACCTTGCACCACATTGACAAGGTCATTCATCCTGCCCAGTTGGCTTTCAAGATCGTCAGGGTAGGGTTAAAATGCCTTTTTATCGAGAGACAGGCGAGGCGCACGCTGCTGTATCGGCTGACCAAACAGTGTTATCATCGGGTTTGGACCTTGCAGTGAAAAGGAAGCTCACAAGCGCGAAGTTTGAGATTCTGGTCGGGCTCGTAAATATAGTTTGTATGCATGCACTTGCCAAACGAAGCACAGAAAAAATATTGCTGCTTGACCGTGACACGCTGCGAACAGACGAATCAATTGGGTCTACCCGCTATCCTCGTTGCTTCGGTGCTCCAACCACCAGAAAGACAAGATTACACAAACGGCTGTAGATGCTATAAACTAGGATGGCAGAAGGTGGCAAAGCACTCTCGCGTTACAGTGCATGTTTAAGAGTCACTAGGAAGTGTTGTCGTCGGCTTGGAGCGGGAGTACCTGGTATTTTGGGCAATATTCGTACAAGCGAAGAGCCCGCCGACATCTTTGATGTGCCACCTTCCGGCAGTGGTATGTGATCTTGATATCGATACCACAATAGGGGATGATGAGTATGACACCAACCCATCAGTGTGCCGACGAACGTGGACTTTGTACTTTCGGAAAATATAGTGCAGAGAGACAGGCGTCACGGCAGGAGCCAGAAAATGCTCATTTCTGCTACTTTCGGGCACAATAGTCGTGATGGGGTATGGGAAGGAACATTCAGGGCGGATGCTCAACAGGAGCAGGCTCTTGATACATCTGCTCTGGCAAGTCGCGCACTTAATTCGCCCTGCGTTTTGCTAAATGTTTGCCGCGATTTTTTGCCAGAGTCGGAAAACATGCTAGAAATAATTCCGGCGTTCCCAGAGGAGCTGGTCTGAGCCACCAGCACTGTGTAAGAGTTCCGACGGCAGCAGTTGTCTTTGGAACACCAATGCAAACCCGCAATATTTGCACTTGAATGCTATCTAGAAATTGAAGAGTTCCTTTTGATACAAGGACCAAAGTACGGATGTTGTAGGGCACCAGGCTAAAGCAAAGCCCTTCCTTCCACTACAGGGAAGAGAGGTGACATATTAACCATCAACCATCGGTGACTGTAGGCAGCGCGCGCGGAATATGCGGCCAAATGATAGAAGGTTTATTTATTTATTTATTTTATTTACTTAATACTGCAGGCTTGACAGCTCAAGCAGGAGTGGACAACAAACGTACAAAATACCAGAATACGTGAGTCACAATTGTGTAAGGAATAATACAAGGTATAGAGATAAAAAACAATTGAAATAACAAGGGCGAGGCATCAGCTCACCACACTACCATTTGGGCTAAAACATGCTTCGAGGGATTCAACAGAAGAAAGTGCAGAAACAGCAGGTAACAAATTCCATTATTCAATAGTTGGGGAAGAAATGAAAACATAAAATGTTATTCCGAGCAAAATATGATGTTAGAAATTTGTCATCGGTGTGACGAGTTCTGGATGAAAGTGGATACGTGCAAACTACTATCTAATACCAGCTTTGTATTGACCAATTCGTACAGAACTTTCAAGCGAAGATATGTGCGCCCTAGTTCAACAGTTTCGATCTTATTCGTGTTCATTATTTGACATACAGAATCAAGGCGGTTATATTTTGAATAGACAAAAAGTACAGCCCTTCTTTGGATTTTCGAGAGATTGTTAATGTTAACTGTGATGTATGGGTCCCACACTGTGCCAGCATATTCTAATTTAGCTCCTATGAGGGTTGTGTAGGCCTGGTATTTATTATGAAAGGGAGAATCTCTAATTTGTGTCTCAGAATTATGTCTCAGTTGGCATATTTTACGGAACGCTGAAGCGCAAATTTTCTGAAATGAGTATTCTAGCTTCCGTGTTTAGTAATTGTAACACCGAGATAATTATAATAAACAACCTCAGCTAAGTAATTGTTGAAAATCATGTAACAAAACTTCCCAGAAAAGGTATTATTGGTAATTTTAGGATAATCTTTTTCGTATATATTTCTTATACCCGATTCCATGCACCACAAAAGAATACCGTTAGGAGAATATTCTAGGGCTGTCTCGTCATCGAAAGAGTTGATGATATTAAACAGAATACAATCACCAGAAGACGAAGGTATTTGTACAGGTTCAACAACAACATCAACAATATCATCACAATAGATAACAAAAAGTAGGGACTCAAGTACGCTGCCCTGTGGAACACCAGATGTATCTAGGAGGAGATCGGAAATGTGGTAATTAAAGTTCACGTACTGCTTACTGTTAGTGAGACAGGAAGAAACCGATGGCATAAGGAAAGGAGGAATCCCTGTTACACGTCGAAGGCCTTAAGAACACGGTCGACGGCCTTACAGAAATCAAGAAAAATCACGTCAACCTGGCCGTGTTTAAATAGAGTGGAAGCAAGAGAGTGAGTTACTGTATATAGTTGGTTACCTGTAGACAGGCATTTCTGAAATCCGTGTTGGAAATGGGTGAATATTTTGTACTGGTCTAGGAAATCAGAGATGCAAGTTGCTAAAATGTGTTGAAGAAGTTTACAGGCTGGAGAGATAAGTGAAATGGGCCACAATTTCGGAATGATAAGAAGATCACCCCTTTTATCAATGGCAACAATGCATGCTACATTAAAAACAGGAGGCAAAGTAGCTGATCTAAGGAATGCCTGGAATATAGGAAGGAGAAAACTAGCCAAGGTTTCGGCATAACGCCGAAGGAAGGCGTTAGGTATACCGTCGGGACCAGGGGATGATTTTGCTTTCAACCTAAGACACCAGAATACGAGAAAACTTGGGCACTGGGGGAAACCAATGCATGCTCTTTTCGACTTGCAAGTAAGAATGTGCAGGAACACAGTAGAAGTAGTTATTGAAGTGGTCTACTATAACTTTGGGACCAGCTAAGAGGTGACAATTACGCGCAATGTGGCCAACCCTTTTTTTCCGCGCACCAGTAAAATTCCACAATTTATATGGGTTATCTTGCATGCAGCTAGTCAAAGTAGTGTTAAAACAGTGCCCATGCTTAACTGCATCTGACAGAGTTGCGGGAATGTCAGTAAGCTTAGGCGATGATTTGCATTTGTAACGGAGGCGGTTAGCCTTGGGTTTCAAAAGTATAATCAACCCGGTAATTCATGGTGTATACTATGCAGTTTTTCAACTTTGCTAGGATTTAAGTGGTCAATGCAGTGCAAACAGATGTTCTTAATTTTGTTCCATATTAATGTAGAATCATCATGGCCACTATCGTAAAGATTTTTTTTAAATATACAACTACAGCTCTGCATTTGCATGCGAGTAATATTTAACATTCTTGAGCGACGGTACAACCTGAGAGCTATTTCCATCTAAACAAAAGATACCGTTATAATTTCGTGATCGGATATTTCGGACACCGCAGCAATGTTGTAATCCAAAATAGAACAATGAAAGAACACAACATCGAGTACCATTCCCCTATGCCTCCTTTGGCGTTGTAGACTGCCGGCATTTCTTTTCTGTATGTCAAAAAGAGCCCCTCATTTCCAAATCGTATTATCCTGCGAAAGCTTAGCGAGGGCCTTGGTTATGACAGCCTTGATGCCAAGGTAGCATAAGATTGTTTCCCGCCAGTTACCCGCTCATGACAGGCTGTAGACATTCGAGTCTCGCCAAGGGTTCGAAAAGATGGCCCCCTTCTCCCCGTATAGTCTGAGTGGCGCTGGCTACTACCCTCAAGCGTCAGATACTGTTGTAGTAAATATAAATACCCCAGCAAGTGAAGGAGAACACAGTCGCCCAGATAGCCGAATTGGTAAGGCATTGGAGATCTAATAGAAAGGCGTGGGTTCGGGCCCCACTCTGGGCGCGTCTTTTTCTTTCTACGTAAATTGTTAAAAATATTATAACTTCAATAATGGTCAAAAAATAGTCTAAACATTCTCCTATGCCTCTTTGGCGATGTAGACTGCCGGAATTTCTTTCTGTATGTCCTAACGAGCCACTCATTTCGAAATCATATTATCCGCGAAAGCTTAGCGAGGGCCTCGGTTCTGGCAGCCTTGATGCCAAGGTAGCATAAGAGAGTTTTCCGCGAGGTACCCGCTCATGACAGGCTGTAGACCCGCTCATGACAGGCTGTAGACCACGGGGTTCGATAAGGAGGTCCCCTTCTCCCCGTATAGTCTGAGTGGCGCTCGCTACCACCTTCAAGCGTCAGATACAGTTGTAGTATATATAAATACCCCAGAAAGTGAAGAACACAGTCACCTAGATAGCCGAATTGGTGAACATTCGAGATCAAATCGAAAGGCGTGGGTTCAGTCCCCACTCTGGGCGCTTGTTTCTCTTTCTTTCTTTCTTTCTACGTAAATTATTAAAAGAAATATAACTTCAATAATGGTTAAAAAATAGTCTAACCATTCCCCTATGCCTTATTTGGCGTTGTAGACTGACGGAATTTCTTTCTGTATGTCGTAACGAGCCCCTCATTTCCAAATCATATTTCGGCGAAAGCTTAGCGAGGGCCTCGGTTCTGGCATCCTTAATGCCAAGGTAGCATAGGAGGGTTTCCCGCCATTTACCCACGCACGACAGGCTGTAGACATTCGAGTCATGTCCCGGGGTTCGAAAAAAAGGTCCCCTTTTCCTCGTATAGTCTGAGTGGAGCTGGCTACCACCCTCAAGCGTAGATACAGTTGTAGTAAATATGAATACCCAAGAAAGTGAAGGAGAATACAGTCGCCTAGATAGCCGAATTTGTAAGGTATTCCAGATCTAATCTAAAGGCGTGGGTTCCGTCCCACTATGTGCGCGTGTTATTCTTCGTTTCTTTCTTTCTACGTAAATTAATAAAAATATTAAAACTTCACTAACGGTCAAAAAATTCCTCCGCACCTCCCCGAGGGGGATTCTGAGGATGCAGAAATGCATTGGGTGCACCGATGAGTGTGATGCGATTAATCGCGAAGAGAGAGGCGAGAGTGTGAGCGTAATCATTTATTTTTTTTCTTTTCCCACACCCGTCATTTCCGCTTCGTTATAGAGAAGCGTCTTCGAGGCCGCGTTGAGCACAACCGCCAACTGCAGTGGATCGTTCACGTCAAAGTCGTCGGGAATCTTTTCGAACTCACCGTCAGCATCATCGACGTCGTCTTCCTGAGGTTCCTCTCGTTCGCCACCGTCATCGAAGTGATAGAGCCGACTCCAATCGACCCGAATGTTCATGGCGCGATACAGCGGGGTGTGTTCCAGGTGCTTGAGCCAAGCCAGGATGTTGCCGCGCTTCACCAACCCGCGCTTGTACGTTGCCGGACTCATCAGCCTCTGCTTGATGTGAACGTCGAACGCAACGTCCTCGGGAACCATCCGAGGAAGGCACCGCACAACCTTTTATACGTCGATGGGCACGTTCACCGCCTGTCCCTTGATACCAACGTGCCCGTTGCCTCGAGTCAGCCGCCTGATGCTCATGAAGGGGAGTCGAGGCGCGATGAGCCGCTCTTTGACCGGGTTCAGATCGGGAAGATGCGCTGGCCGAGGAGGATAACGGTAGCCAAAACTCACGCAGCCCTCCTCTTCGCAGCTTTTTCTTCTTCTCCTTCTTCTTCAGCGGTTCCCCTACCGGAAGATGACGATGGTGGTTGAACGCGAAGCTATCTCGTGATGGATTGTTTGGTTGGCCAATCCTTAGGGGCATCATGCCACAATCATCATCAGACGCGCTACGGACGCCGGCCAAGGGACGCACGACAACCCCCGACTATAAAAATTGTCTAACCATTCTCCTATGCCTCCTTTGGCGTTGTAGACTGCCGGCATTTCTTTCTGTATGTCCTAACGAGCCCCTCATTTCCAAATCATATTATCCGCGAAAGCTTAGCGAGCGCCTCGGTTCTGGCAGCCTTGATGCTGAGGTAGCATAAGAGGGTTTCCCGCCATTTATCCGCTAATGACAGGCTGTAGACATTCGAGTCATGCCCCGGGGTTTGAAAAGAAGGTCCCCTTTTCCTCGTATTGTCTGAGTGGAGCTGGATACCACCCTCAAGCGTAGATACAGTTGTCGTAAATATAAATACCGCAGAAAGTGAAGGAGAACACAGTCGCCTAGATAGCCGAATTGGTAAGGTATTCCAGATCTAATCGAAAGGCGTGGGTTCGGTTCCACTATGGGCGCGTGTTTTTCTTCCTTTCTTTCTTTCTGCGTAAATAATAAAAATAATATAACTTCACTAACGGTAAAAAATAGTCTAACTATTCCCCTATGCCTCCTCTGGCGTTGTAGACTGCCGGCATTTCTTTCTGTATGTCCTAACGAGCGCCTCATTTCCAAATCATATTCTGCGAAAGCTTAGCGAGGGCCTCGGTTCTGGCAGCCTTGATGCCAAGGTAGCATTAGAGAGTTTCCCGCCCGTTACCCGCTCATGACAGGCTCATGACAGCCGTCGGGGTTCGAAAAGAAGGTTTCCATCTCCCCGTATAGTCTGAGTGGCGCTGGCTACCACCCTCAAGCGTCAGGTAGAGTTGTAATAAATATAATTACCCCATAAGTGAAGGAGAACACAGTTGCCCAAATAGCCGAGTTGGTAAGGATTTCGAGATCTAATCGAAAGGCTTGGGTTCGGTGCCCAGTCTGGGCTCGTGTTTTTGTTTCTTTCTACGTAAATGATAAAAATATTATAACTTCAATAATGGTCAAAAAATAGTCTAACCATTCCCCGATGCCTCCTTTGGCGTTGTAGACTGCCGGCATTTCTTTCTGTATGTCAAAGGAAGCCCTCATTTCCAAATCGTATTACCTGGAAAAGCTTAGCGAGGGCCTCGGTTCTGGCAGCCTTGATGCCGAGGTAGCATAAGAGGGTTTCCTGCCATTTACCCGCTCATGACAGGCTGTACCCATTCGAGTCACGCCCCAGGGTTTAAAAAGAAGGTTTCCTTCTCCCAGTATAGTCTAAATGGCGCTGGCTACCACCCTCAAGAGTCAGATACAGTTGTAGTAAATATAAATACCCCAAGAAGTGAACCAGAACACAATCGCCAAGACCTCGAATTGGTAAGGCATTCGAGATCTAATCGAAAGGCGTGGGTTCGGTCCCCAGTCTGGGAGCGTGTTTGTCTTTCTTTCTTTCTACGTAAATAATAAAAAATTATAACTTCACTAACGGTAAAAAAAATAAGGCTCCTTTGGCGTTGTACACTGCCGGAATTTCTTTCTGTATGTCCTAACGAGCTCCTCATTTCTAAATCATATTATATTGCGAAAGCTTAGCGAGGGCCTTGGTTCTGGCAGCCTTGATGCCAAGTTAGAATAAGAAGCTTTCCCGACAGTTACCCGCTCTTGACAGGCTGTAGACATTCGACTCACACCACGGGGTTCGAAAAGAAGGTCCCCTTCTCCCCGTATAGTCTGAGTGGCGCTAGCTAAAACCCTCAAGCGTGAGATACAGTTGTAGTAAATATAAATACCCCAGAAAGTGAAGAACACAGTCACCCAGATAGCCGAATTAGTAAGGCATTCGAGATCAAAATCGAAAGGCGTGGATTCGGTCCCCACTCTGGGCGCGTGTTTTTCTTTCTTTCTTTCTTTCTTTCTACGTAACCTAAAAAAATAAGATAACTGCAATAACGGTCAAAAAATAGTGCAACCATTCCCCAATGCCTCCTTTGGCATTGTAGACTCCCGGCATTTCTTTCTGTATGTTCTAACGAGCCCCTCATTTCCAAATCATATTAACCGCGAAAGCTTAGCGAGGGCCTCGGTTCTGACAGCCTTGATGAGTAGGTAGCATGGGAGGGTTTCCCACCAGTTACCCGCTCATGACAGGCTGTAGACATTCGAGTCACGCCACGGCGTTCGAAAAGAAGGTCCCTTTATTCCCGTATAGTCTGAGTGGCGCTTGCCACCACCGTCAAGCTTCAGATAAACTTAGAGTAAATATAAATACCCCAGAAAGGGAAGGAGAACACAGTCGCCCAGATAAGCGAATTGGAAAGGCATTTGAGATATTATCGAAAGGTGTGGGTTCGGTCCCCACTCTGGGCGCGTGTTTTTCATCCTTTCTTTCTATGTAAATAATAAAAGTAATATAACATCACTAATGGTAAAAAAAGGTCTAACCATTTCCCTATGCCTCCTTTGGCATTGTAGACTGTCGGTATTTCATTCTGTATGTCCTAACGAGCCCCTCATTTCCAATACAGGTTATCCGGGAAAGCTTAGCGAGGGTCTCGGTTCTGGCAGCCTTAATGCCAATATTGTATAAAAGGGTTACCCACAGTTACGCGCTCATGACAGGCTGTAGACATTCGAGTCACGCCCCGCGGTTCAAATGAAGGTCCCCTTCTCCCGGTATAGTCTGAGTGGCGCTGGCTACCACCCTCGATCGTAAAATACAGTTGTAGTAAATATAAATACCATAGAAAATGAAGGAGAACACAGTCGCCCAGATAGCCGAATTGGTAAGGCATTCGATATATAGTCGAAAGGCCTGGGTTCGGTCCCCAATCGGGGCGCGTGTTTTAAGTGCGATGCACTTTATAAGCGACCCCAAACCATCCACTGCCGGCGGCAGCGGCGTCCGCAGCCCTGCTCTCCCTAGCAACGGCGCAGAGCGGAGAGTAGCGTCGGTAGCAATGGCGCAGTGACGTCACTCACCACGTGACGCCACGCCCTCACCGCTCCCTCGCGGCGCGGCGGTGTGCGCCGCGCGCATCCCTCTCCTTACCCGCGCCGTGACGTCACGCACCACCTCCTCTCCCGGAAGCTGCCGTGCGCCGCTGCGCGCGTCCCCCTCCCCTTTCGCTCGCTCCTCCTCTCTCCTCGCTGGCTGCAGCTGCGCACGCACCCCTCTCTCTCGCGCGCCCGCCTTCTCTCTCAGCCACCTGGCTCGGCGCGCTCAGCGCGGCGTACCCCCCTTTATATGCAGCGATAAACCGCCAGACCTCCGTGGGTCGGCTCGCGCGCGCTCTCTCGCTACAGTCTCCTGCTCGCTCTGCTCCAGTTTAGACCGTTCGCTGGCTGGGCGCCTCTCAAGGCGATGTCAGAATTACTACGCCGTGTACTCTCGGCGCAAGAAATGCATTCGCACTTCCTGACGATTCCCTTCGGGGAGGTGGGGGCAATTTTTTCTTTCGTTCTTTCTTTCTACGTAAATGTATAAAAAAAACATAGCTTCACCAACTGTCAAAAAAACAGTCTAACTATTCTCCTATGCATCCTTTGGCGTTGTAGACTGCTGGCATTTCTTTCTGTATGTCCTAACGAGGCCCTCATTTCCAAATCATATTATCCTGCGAAAGCTTACAGAGGGCCTCGGTTCTGTCAGCCTTGATGCCAAGATAGCATAAGAGGGTACCGTTAGGAGAATATTCTAGGGCTCACTGGTCATCTAAAGAGTTGATGATATTAAACAGATTACAATGGTATTTGTACACGATCAACAACAACATCAACAATATCATCACAATAGGTAACAAAAAGTTGGGACTTAAGTACGCTGCCCTCTGGAACAGCAGATGTATCTGGGAGGAGATCGGAAATGTGGTAATAAAGTTCACGTACTGCTTACTGTTAGTGAGATAGGAAGAAACCGATGGCATAAGGAAACGAGGAATTCCTATTACACGTCGAAGGCCTTAAGGACACGGTCGACGGCATTACAGAAATCAGGAAAAATGACGTCAACCTGGCCGTGTTTATATAGAGTGGAAGCAAGGGAGTGAATTAATGTATATAGTTGAGTACCTGTAGACAGGCATTTCTGAAATCCATGTTGAAAATGGGTGAATATTTTGTGCTGGTCTAGGAAATCAGAGATGCAAGTTGCTAAAATGTGTTCAAGAAGTTTACAGGCTGGAGAGATAAGTGAAATAGGCCACAATTTCGGAATGAAAAGAAGATCATCCCTTTTATCAACGGCAACAATGCATGCTACATTAAAATCAGGAGGCAAAGTAGCTGATCTAAGGAATGCCTGGAACATAGGAAGGAGAAAACAAGCCAAGGTTGCTGCATAACGCCGAAGCAAGGCGTTAGATATACCATCGGGACCAGTGGATGATTTTGTTTTCAACCTGACACACCAGAATACGAGAAAACTTGGGCACTGGGAAAAACCAATGCATACTCTTTTCGACTTGCAGGTAAGAATGTGCAGGAACACAGTAAGAGTAGTTATTGAAGTGGTCTACTGTAACTTTGTGATCAGCTAAGAGGTGACAATTATGCGCAATGTGGCCAACTCTTTTTTTCCGCACACAAGTAAAATTCTAGATTTTATATGGGCTATCTTCCATTAAGCTAGTCAAAGTAGTGTTAAAATAGTGCCCATTCTTAACTGCATCCGGCAGAGTTGCGCAAATGTCGGTAAGCTTAGGCGAAGATTTGCATTTGTAACGCAGGCGGTTAGCCTTGCGTTTCAAAACAATAATCAACCCGGTAATCCATGGTGCAGTTTTTCAACTTGGTAGGATTGAAGTAGTCAATGCAGTGTAAACAGATGTTCTTAATTTTGTCCCATATTAATGTGGAATCATCATGGCCAATATCGTAAAAAATTTTTTTTAATATACAACTACAGCTGTGCATTTGCATGCGAGTAATATTTAATATTCTTGAGCGACGGTACAACCTGAGAGCTATTTCCGTCTAACCAAAAAGATACCGTTATAATTTCGTGATCGGATATTTCTGACACCGCAGCAGTGTTGTAATCCAAAATAGAACAATGAAAGAACACAACACCGAGTACCATTCCCCTATGCCTCCTTTGGCATTGTAGACTGCCTGCATTTCTTTCCTCATGTCAAAAGGAGCCCCTCATTTCCAAATCATATCCTGCGAATGCTTAGCGAGGGCCTTGGTTCTGACAAACTTGATGCCAAGGTAGCATAGAGGGTTTCCCACCAGTTACTCGATCATGACAGGTTGTAGACATTCGAGTCTCGCCAAGGGTTCGAAAAGATTGCCCCTTCTCCCCGTATAGTCTGAGTGGAGCTGGCTACCACCCTCAAGCGTAGATACAGTTGTAGTAAATATAAATACCCCAGAAAGTGATGGAAAACACAGTCGCCCAGTAAGCCGAATTGGTAAGGCAGTGGAGATCTAATGGAAAGGCGTGGGTTCGGGCCCTACTCTGGGCGCGTCTTTTTCTTTCTGCGTAAATTATTAAAAAATATATAACTTAATTTATGGTAAAAAAAATAGTCTAAACATTCTCCTATGCCTCCTTTGGCATTGTAGACTGCCGGAATTTCTTTCTGTATGTCCTCACGAGCCCCTCATTTCGTAATCATATTATCCGCGAAATTTTTGCGAGAGCCTCGGTTCTGGCAGCCATGATGCCAAGGTAGCATAAGAGTGTTTCCCGCCAGGTACCCGCTCATGTCAGGCTCTAGACATTCGAGTCACGCCACGGGGTCCAATAAGGAGGTCCCCTTCTCCCCGTATAGTCTGAGTGGAGCTGGCTACCCCCCTCAAGCGTAGATACAGTTGTAGTAAATATAGATACCCCAGAAAGTGAGGAGAACACAGTCGCCTAGATAGCCGAATTGGTAAGGTATTCCAGATCTAACCGAAAGGCGTGGGTTCCGTTCCACTATGGGCGCGTGTTTTTCTTGATTTCTTTCTTTCTACGTAAATTAATACAAATAATATAACTTTACTAACGGTCAAAAAATAGTCTAATCATTCTCCTATGCCTCCTTTGGCGTTGTAGACTGCTGGCATTTCTTTCTGTATTTCCTAACGAGCCCCTTATTTCAAATCATATTATCCTGCGAAAGCTTAGCGAGGGCCTCGGTTCTGGCAGCTTTGATGCCAAGGTAGCATTAGAGGGTTTGCCGCCCGTTACCCGCTCATGACAGGCTCATGACAGCCCGTGGGGTTCGAAAAGAAGGTCCCCATCTCCCCGTATAGTCTGAGTGGCGGTAGCTACCACCCTCAACAGTCAGATACAGTTTGAGTAAATATAATGACCCCACAAAGTAAAGGAGAACACAGTCGCCCAGATAGCCGAATTGGTAAGGCATTCGAGATCTAAACGAAAGGCTTGAGTTCGGTCCCCAGTCTGGGCGCCTGTTATTCTTTCTTTCTTTCTGCGTAAATTAATAAAAATAATATATTCAATAATGTAAAAAAAATATTCTAACCATTCCCCTATGCCTCCTTTGGCGTTGTATTCTGCCGGCATTTCTTTCGGTATGTCAAAGGAGCCCCTCATTTCCAAATCGTATTTTCCTGCAAAAGCTTACCGAGGGCCTCGGTTCTGGTAGCCTTGATGCCAAGGTAGCATAAGAGGGTTCCCCGCCAGTTACCCGCTCATGACAGGCTGTAGACATTCGAGTCACGCCCCGGGGTTCAAAAAGAAGGGTTCCTTCTACCAGTACAGTCTGAGTGGCGCTGGCTACCACCCTCAAGCATCAGATACAGTTGTAGTTAATATAAATACCCCAGGAAGTGATGAAGAACACAGTCGCCCAGATACCCGAATTGGTAACGCATTCGAGATCTAATCGAAAGGCGTGGGTTCGGTCCCCAGGCTGGGAGAGTGTTTTTCTTTCTTTCTTTCAACGTAAATAATAAAAATATTATACCTTCATTATTGGTCAAAAAATAGTCTAACCATTCCTCTATTGCTCCTCTGGCGTTCTAGACTGCCGGCATTTCTTTGTGTATGTCCTAACGAGCACCTCATTTCCAAATCATATTATATTGGGAAAGCTTAGCGAGGGCCTTGGTTCTGGCAGCCTTGATGCCAAGTTAAAATAAGAAGGTATCCCACCAGTTACCCGCTCATGACAGGCTGTTGACATTTGAGTCACACCACGGGGTTCGAAAAGAAGGTCCCCTTCTCCTTGTATAGTCTGAGTAGCGCTGGCTACCACCTTGAAGCGTCACAGTCGTAGTAAATATAAATACCCCAGAATATTAAGGACAACAAAGTCGCCCAGATAGCCGAATTGGTAAGGCATTCGAAATCTAATCAAAAGGCCTGGGTTCGTCCCCACTCTGGGCGCTCGTTTTTTTTTTCGTTCTTTCTTTCTACGTAAATTAATAAAAAAAAACATAGCTTCACTAACTGTGAAAAAAATAGTCTAACCATTCACCTATGCCTCCTTTGGTGTTGTAGACTGCCGGCATTGCTTTCTGTATGTCCTAACAAGGCTCTCATTTTCAAATCATATTATCCTACGAAAGCTTAGGAGGACCTCGGTTCTGGCATCCTTGATGCCAAGGTAGCATAAGAGGGTACCTTTAGGAGAATATTCTAGGGCTCCCTGGTCATCTAAAGAGTTCATGAAATTAAACAGAATACAATCACCGGAAGACAGAGGTATTTGTACACGATCAACAACAGCATCAACACTATCATCACAATAGATAACAAAAAGTAGGGACTCAAGTACGCTGCCCTGTGGAGCACCAGGTGTATCTGGGTGGAGATCGGAATTGTGGTAATTAAAGTTCACGTACTGAATACTGTTAGTGAGATAGCAAGAAACGGATGGCATAAGGAAAGGGGGAATCCCTATTACACGTCCAAGGCCTTAAGAACACCGTCGACGGCCTTACAGAAATCAGGAAAAGTGACGCCAACCTGGCCGTGTTTATATAGAGTGGAAGCAAGGGAGTGAATTACTGTATATAGTTGAGTACCTGTAGACAGGCATTTCTGAAATCCGTGTTGGAAATGGGTGAATTTTTTGTACAGCTCTAGAAAATCAGAGATGCAAGTTGCTAAAATGTCTTCAAGAAGTTAACACGCTGGAGGGATAAGTCAAATAGGCCACAATTTCGGAATGATAAGAAGATCACCCCTTTTATCAACGGCAACAATGCATGCTACATTAAAATCAGGAGGCAAAGTAGCTGATCTAAGCAATGCCTGGAATATAGGAAGAAGAAAACTAGCCAAGGTTTCTGCATTACGCCGAAGGAAGGCGTTAGGTATACCATCAGGATGAGGGGATGATTTTGTTTTCAACCTAACACACCAGAATACGAGAAAACCTGGGCACTCGGGGAAACTAATGCATGCTCTTTTCGACTTGCAGGTAAGAATGTGCAGGAACACAGTAGAAGTAGATTTTGAAGTGGTCTACTATAACTTCGGGATCAGCTAAGAGGTGACAATTATGCGCTATGTGGCCCACCCTTTTTTTCCGCGCACCAGTAAAATTGCAGAATCTATATGGGTTATCCCACATGAAGCTAGTCAAAGTAGAGTTAAAATAGTGCCCATGCTTAACTCCATCTGGCAGAGTTGCGCGAATGTCGGTAAGCTTAGGCGATGATTTGCATTTGTAACGCAAGCGGTTAGCCTTGCGTTTCAAAAGTATAATAAATCCAGTAATTCATGGTGTATACTATGCAGTTTTTCAACTTTGGTAGGATTAAAGTGGTCAATGCAGTGTAAACAGATGTTCTTAGTTTGTCCCTTAATAATGTAGAATCATCATGGCCAATATCGAAAAGATTTTTTTAAAAATACAAATACAGCTCTGCATTTGCATGCGAGTAATATTTACATTCTTGAGCGACGGTACAACCTGAGAGCTATTACCATCTAAACAAAAAGATACCGTTATAATTTCGTGATCGGATATTTGGGAGACCGCAGCAATGCTGTAATCCAAAACAGAAAAATGAAAGAACACAACATTGAGTACCATTCCCCTATGCCTCCTTTGGCGTTGTAGACTGCCGCCATTTCTTTCCTTATGTCAAAAGGAGCCCCTCATTTCC
This sequence comes from Haemaphysalis longicornis, assembly GCF_048455015.1. NCBI lineage: Eukaryota > Metazoa > Arthropoda > Arachnida > Ixodida > Ixodidae > Haemaphysalis > Haemaphysalis longicornis. The sequence continues at coordinate 7,857,415 of NW_027526296.1, forward strand.
AAATCATATTATCCGGCGAAACCTTAAGGAGGGCCTTGGTTCTGTCAGCCTTGATGCCAAGGTAGCATAGAAGGGTTTCCCACCAGTTACCCGCTCATGACAGGCAGTAGACATTCGAGTCTAGCCAAGGGTTCGAAATAAAGGCCCCCTTCTCCCCGTATAGTCTGAGTGGCACTGGCTACCACCCTCAAGCGTCAGATACTCTTGTAGTAAATATAAATACCCCAGAAAGTGATGGAGAACACAGTCGCCCAGTAAGCCGAATTGGTAAGGCAGTGGAGATCTAATGGAAAGGCGTGGGTTCGGGCCCTACTCTGGGCGCGTCTTTTTCTTTCTACTGAAATTATTAAAAATATATACTTCAATAATGGAAAAAAATAGTCTAGACATTCTCTATGCCTCCTTTGGCGTTGTAGACGGCCGGCATTTCTTTCTGTATGTCCTAACGAGTGCCTCATTTTGAAATCATGTTATCCGCGAAATCTTAGCGAGGGCCTCGGTTCTGGCAGCTTTGATGCCAAGGTAGCATAAGAGGGTTTCCCGCCAGGTACCCGCTCATGACAGGCTGTAGACATTCGATTCACGCCATGGGGTTCGATAAGGAGGTCCCCTTCTCCCCATATAGTCTGAGTGACGCTGGCTACCACCCTCCAGCGTCAGATACAGTTAGAGTAAATATAAATACCCCAGAAAGTAAAGAACACAGTCACCTAGACAGCCGAATTGGTGAGCATTCGCGATCTAATCTAAAGGCGTGGGTTCAGTCCCCACTCTGGGTGCCTGTTTCTCTTTCTTTCTTTCTACGTAATATAATAAAAAAAATATAAGTTCACTAATGGTCAAAAAATAGTCTAACCATACTCCTATGCCTCATTTGGCGTTGTAGACTGCCAGCATTTCTTTCTGTATGTCCTAACGAGCCCCTTATTTCAAATCATATTATCCTGCGAAAGCTTAGCGAGGGCCTCGGTTCTGGCAGCTTTGATGCCAAGGTAGCATTAGAGGGTTTCCCGCCCGTTACCCCCTCATGACAGGCTCATGACAGCCCGCGGGGTTCGAAAAGAAGGTCCCCATCTCCCCGTATAGTCTGAGTGGCGGTAGCTACCACCCTCAACAGTCAGATACAGTTTGAGTAAATATAATGACCCCACAAAGTAAAGGAGAACACAGTCGCCCAGATAGCCGAATTGGTAAGGCATTCGAGATCTGAACGAAAGGCTTGAGTTCGGTCCCCAGTCTGGGCGCGTGTTATTCTTTCTTTCTTTCTGCGTAAATTAATAAAAATAATATATTCAATAATGTAAAAAAAATATTCTAACCATTCCCCTATGCCTCCTTTGGCGTTGTATTCTGCCGGCATTTCTTTCGGTATGTCAAAGGAGCCCCTCATTTCCAAATCGTATTTTCCGGCAAAAGCTTACCGAGGGCCTCGGTTCTGGTAGCCTTGATGCCAAGGTAGCATAAGAGGGTTCCCCACCAGTTACCCGCTCATGACAGGCTGTAGACATTCGAGTCACGCCCCGGGGTTCAAAAAGAAGGGTTCCTTCTACCAGTACAGTCTGAGTGACGCTGGCTACCACCCTCAAGCATCAGATACAGTTGAAGTAAATATAAATACCCCAGGAAGTGAAGAAGAACACAGTAGCCCAGATACCCGAATTGGTAACGCATTCGAGATCTAATCGAAAGGCGTGGGTTCGGTCCCCAGGTTGGGAGAGTGTTTTTCTTTCTTTCTTTCAACGTAAATAATAAAAATAATTTACCTTCAATAACCGTCACAACATAGTCTAACCATTCCCCTATGGCTCCTTTGGCGTTGTAGACTGCCGGTATTTCTTTCTGTATGTCCTAACGAGCACCTCATTTCCAAATCATATTATATTGCGAAAGCTTAGCGAGGGCCTTGTTTCTGGCAGCCTTGATGCCAAGTTAAAATACGAAGGTTTCCAGCCAGTTACCCGCTCATAACAGGCTGTAGACATTCGAGTCAAACCCCGTGGTTCAAATGAAGGTCCCCTTCTCCCCGTACAGTCTGAGTGGCGCAAGCTACCACCCTCAAGCGTCAGATACAGTTATAGTAAATATACATACCCCACAAAATTAAGGAGAACACAGTAGCCCAGATAGCCGAATTGGTAAGGCATTCGAGATCTAATCGAAAGGCCTGGATTCGGTCCCCACTCTGAGCGCGTGTTTTTCTTTCGTTCTTTCTTTCTACGTAAATTAATAAAAAAAAACATAGCTTCACTAACTGTCGAAAAAATAGTCTACCCATTCACCTATGCCTCCTTTGGCGTTGTAGACTGCCGGCATTTCTTTCTGTATGTCCTAACGAGGCCCTCATTTTCAAATCATATTATCCTGCAAAAGCTTAGAGAGGACCTCGGTTCTGGCAGCCTTGATGCCAAGGTAGCATAAGAGAGTACCATTAGGAGAATATTCAAGGGCTGTCTGGTCATCTAAAAAGTTGATGATATTAAACATAATACAATCACCGAAAGACAGGGGTATTTGTACACGATCAACAACATCAACCATATCATCACAATAGATAACAAGAAGTAGGGACTCAAGTACGCTGCCCTGTGGAACGCCAGATGTATCTGGGAGGATATCGGAAATGTGGTATATAAAGTTCAAGTACTGCTTACTGTTAGTGAGATAGAAAGAAACGGATGGCTTAAGGAAAGGGGGAATCCCTGTTACACGTCGAAGGCCTTAAGAACACCGTCGACGGCCTTACAGAAATCAGGAAAAATGACGTCAACCTGGCCGTGTTTATATAGAGTGGAAGCAAGGGAGTGAATTACTGTATATAGTTGAGTACTTGTAGACAGGCATTTCTGAAATCCGTGTTGGACATGGGTGAATATTTTGTGCTGGTGTAGGAAATCAGAGTTGCAAGTTGCTAAAATGTGTTCTAGAAGTTAACAGGCTAGAGAGATAAGTCAAAAAGGCCACAATTTCGGAATGATAAGAACGTCACCCCTTTTATCAACGGCAACAATGCATGCTACAATAAAATCAGGAGGCAAAGTAGCTGATCTAAGGAATGCCTTGAATAAAGGAATGAGAAAACTAGCCAAGGTTTATGCATAACGCCGACGGAAGGCGTTAGGTGTACCATCGGGACGAGGGGATGATTTTGTTTTCAACCTAAGAGACCAGAATACGAGAAAACCTTGGCACTCGAGGAAACTAATGCATGCTCTTTTCGACTTGCAAGTAAGAATGTGCAGGAACACAGTAGAAGTAGTTATTGAAGTGGTCTACTATAACTTTGGGATCAGCTTAGAGGTGACAATTATGCGCAATGTGGCCAACCCTTTTTTTCCGCGCACCAGAAAAATTCCAGAATTTATATGGGTTATGTTCCACGAAGCTAGTCAAAGTGGAGTTAAAAAAGTGCCCATGCTAACTGCATCTGGCAGAGTTGCGCGAATGTCGGTAAGCTTAGGCGAAGATTTGCATTTGTAACGCAGGCGGTTAGCCTTGCGTTTCAAAAGAATAATCAACCCGATAATCTATGGTGCAGTTTTTCAACTTGGTATGATTGAAGTAGTCAATGCAGTGTAAACAGATCTTCTTAATTTTGTCCCATATTAATGTAGAATCATCATGGCCAATATCGTAAAGATTTTTTTAAATATACAACTACAGCTCTGCATTTGCATGCGAGTAATATTTAACATTCTTGAGCGACGGTACAACCTGAGAGCTATTTCCATCTAAACAAAAAGATACCGTTATAATTTCGTGATCGCATATTTCGGACACCGCAGCAATGTAGTAATCCAAAATAGAACAATGAAAAAACGCAACATCGAGTACCATTACCCTATGCCTCCTTTGGCGTTGTAGACTGTCGGCATTTCTTTCCTTATGTAAAAAGAAGCACCTCATTTCCAAATCGTATTATCCTGCGAAAGCTTAGAAAGGGCCTCTGTTCTGGCAGCCTTCATGCCAAGGTAGCATAAGAGGGTTTCCCGCTAGTTACCCACTCATGACAGGCTCATAACAGGCCCCGGGGTTCGAAAAGAAGGTGCCCTTCTCCCCGTATAGTCTGAATGGTGCTGGCTACCACCCTCAAGTGACAGATACAGTTGTAGTAATTATAAATACCCCAGAAAGTGAAGGAGAACACAGTCGCCCAGATAGCCGAATTGGTAAAGCATTCGAGATCTAATCGAAAGGATTGGGTTCGGTCCCCAATCTGGGCGCGTGTTTTCCTTTCTTTCTTTCTATGTAAATTAATAAATATAATGTAACTTCATTAATGGTCAAAAATAATCTAACCATTCCCCTATGCCTCCATCATTGGCGTTGTAGACTGCCGGCATTTCTTTCTGTAGATATATATATATATATATCTGTGTATATATATATATATATATATATATATATATATATATATATATATATATATATATATATATATATATATATATATATACGATAGAGAAGTCAAACTGAAAAACATAACAACATTTATGCTAAAGTTTCGACGGGGGCCGGTCTTTTTCAAAGAAAAAGACCGGCCCCCGGTCGGAACGTTAGAATAAATCTTGTTATGTTTTTCAGTTTGACTTCTCTATCGTACAGCTAACCTCATAGCCAGGAACCTTTTCTCTTAACTATATATATATATATATATATATATATATATATATATATATAAATCTAGAGAAAGATAAACTCACAAAGCGCGCAGAAATAGTATAAGTAAAGAGTCGGATAAACAGCAAGAACAATAACAAACAATGTTTACTTACGTAGCGGCAGCGGGACTTGCCTTCATCAGAGTAAAGTTACATGATTTTACTGTCGCAAACATTTTGAACACATTTCTTATATAGGTTTGCATAAAACTGTGAGAAAGAGCGGAAAATGTTTCGGAAATGGGGAGTGTGCATACAGTCAGGCTACGGCTATGTTACAACATCAACAAACAAACAAGAAAAATAAAGAGGGGGGGGGTATGTTACAACACAAACAAACAAACAAGAAAAATAAAAAGAGGGGGGGGGGAAGCGAGAGAGAAAAAAAGGGGTCGTGTTAACAATGCAGCGTTCAAGGTTGCACCATGACGGGTCAACGTATGCCGCTCGGGCTGCAAGTTCAGACAATGGGGGAAACTGAACAACCGCGGTTTGAAAAGAAAGGGAAGAGTATACAGGAAGGTATTCAGTGACTGCGGAGACTGGTTCGGGGAAAGCGAAGACGGGTGTGGCCACCGCGGGTCAAGAGAATAGATAGGGGGCACAAAAGAGCATTTCACAGAAGCTAGCAATTGAACAGGAAATAGGTAGGGTCACAAAAGGTTAAACATGAATAGATCACAAAGAGTTAATAATTCTTAAGTGGTGGTGGGAACGAGGCCTCCCTCCCCAGGACAAATGGCATTGTTGAGCCGCATTAGGCTAATAAAGCTGCTGTATTAGGAGAGTTTCTGCGAATTCTGATGGTAAACTCGAGGGTAGGAATAATGAACATAGTTATAAAAATTATGAAGCCGCTAATTTTATTCCAGGGATAAGCACGTTAGTTTTCCGTAACTTTCATTAATTCCAAGCGTGGCTGACCAAAACTTATAAATGAGATAAGATTCCTGAACCTCGCGGTCGTGGTGCGTTTTGAAGGCGGATTCTAAAATCGTTGCTTTAAGATGTTCAAATGCATTCCCGGGGCTGTTCACATGTCTTGACAGGGGCAAATAAGGGCAGCTTTTTGCATGAGAGCGGTGATTATTGAACCGTCTTCGGAAGGGCGTTTCCGTTTGGCCGATATATTGTTGCCTACAAACAGTGCACTCTAGAAGATATACGACATTAGCGGAGTCACAGTTAAAGTTACCTTTTATATTTACGTAGTAGTCTGAAGCCGTGCTGGTGGCGCGCTGTGTAGTGGTCATGTGTGGGCATACTTTACATCGGGGTTTATTGCAGGGCATGCAGCCAGTAGTTGCCGGTCGGTTGATACGAGAGTTAGTAAGAAAGTCACCTAAATTCTTATTACGCCGGTAGACAACGCGTGGTGGTTCGGGGAATATGCTTTTTAAGCGGTCACTTTGCATTAGGATATTGTGATATTTTTTTAGCACGGTTGACACTCTTGGAGCGGAGGATGAGTGGGTTAAAACTAAGTTAGTTTGCGGGTTCCCATTCGGGGCTTTTTTCTCACAGATTTCGTTACGGTCTAATTGGTTGGCTCGCACAATAGCGTTGTCGATAACTTTTTCGGGGTATTTTTTATTCAGGAGGGCGGTCTTGAGTTCTCGACAGTTTGAGGCAAAGTCGGCTTGGTTTGAGCAAATTCTCCTAAATCGGTGGGCTTGGTTGTAAGGTATTGCTGTCTTGCAGTGTCTGACATGGCTGCTTCGGAAGTGCAAATACTGCCGCGTGTCTGTCGGTTTTCTATACAGTTTAGTTTGAAGCCGACCTTGGAAGTTAGTAACGGTGACGTCCAGAAAGTTTACACTGTGTTCCGAATAGGAATGAGCAAGGGAAATACTAGGATGGGCTAGGTTAAATGCCTCAATGAAGGTGAGGAGCTCCGCCTCACCGTGTTGCCAGATCATGAATATGTCATCAATATACCTTTTATAGTACATTGGCTTTAAATTTTGGGTGTCAAGAAAGTTTGATTCGAGGTGAGCCATAAAGATATTAGCGTAGTTAGGTCCGATTCGAGTTCCCATTGACGTTCCGCTGACTTGCACGTAATGAACTCCGTCGAACTCAAAATTGTTAAGTTCAAGAATAAGCCTAAGTAATGTTTGGAGAGCAGAAGAATCGATACGTTTGTCGCACGATGACTGCTCATACGCAAGGGATACAGCGGCGATGCCATCTTCATGGGGGATGTTAGTATACAGTGACGCACATCAAGGGTGACTAGAAGGCAGTTATCAGGAATTTCAATTTTTGAGATGTCTGAGAGAAAGTCATTGGTATCCTTAATAAAGGAGGGAAAGATGTACGGAATGTTGCAAATGAGATTATCCACATAGCGCGAGAGGTTTTCGGTAACAGTGCCAATGCCAGAAACAATGGGGCGCCCTGGGTTGTTCACCTTGTGGATCTTTGGGAGAAGATAGAATTTACCTGCTACTGGGCTCAAGGGGATCAGGGAACGAGCCGTTGTTTCATTTATTGTTTTATTTTTAACAAGCTCAGCAAGTATATCTTTGACAATTTGCTTATAATCTTGAGTGGGATCATTGGGTAGTGCTTTATAGAACGTCGATACTGATAGTTGCTTATTGGCCTCGTTAACATAGTCGGTTTTGTCAAGGATTACGATTGCGCCTCCCTTGTCCGCAGGTTTAATAATTATGTCGGGACAGCTTGCGAGTTCCTCTAGGGCTTTCTTTTTGTTGGTAGTCATGTTGTGGTGGAACGAAATTTGTGTTTGGTAAGCTTTTCGCACATCGCGTTGGACAGCTTTGATGTACATGTCGAGGCAACTATCACGCTGTGTGGGAGGGGTCCAGTGCTTATACCTAGGTAGGGTTCTGCGGGCTTCTTCCGTCGCGGGGTGATCGTAGAAGTATTCTCGTAGTCTCACGTTTCTGCCGAAGTTATCTAAGTCCTTAAAAAGTTGAAATTCATCAAAACCACCAGTAGCCCGGCAAAAGTTTAGGCCCTTTGACAAGACGTTCATCTGAGCTGGGGAGAGGGTTATACTTGAAAGGTTCATTACATTCCCGGTAAGGTTTTCTTTTGTGACGGCAGGCGAGGGAAAAATATTAGTACAGGGATTTAACTGAATTGTTTGGGGTGCAGTAGTCGAAGCATTTATTAAAGTCGTAGTGACATTATCGGCCGTATTGTCAGTGTTCACAAAATAAAACCTTGCCGTGCCGTCACAAAAGAAAACCTTACCGGGAATGTAATGAACCTTTCAAGTATAACCCTCTCCCCAGCTCAGATGAACGTCTTGTCAAAGGGCCTAAACTTTTGCCCGGCTACTGGTGGTTTTGATGTATTTTAACTTTTTAAGGACTTAGATAACTTCGCCAGAAACGTGAGACTACGAGAATACTTCTACGATCACCCCGCGACGGAAGAAGCCCGCAGACCCCTACCTAGCTATAAGCACTGGACCCCTCCCACACAGCGTGATAGTTGCCTCGACATGTACATCAAAGCTGTCCAACGCGATGTGCGAAAAGCTTACCAAGCACAAATTTCGTTCCATCACAACATGACTACCAACGAAAAGAAGCCCTAGAGGAACTCGCAAGCTGTCCCGACATAATTATTAAACCTGCCGACAAGGGAGGCGCAATCGTAATCCTTGAAAAAACCGACTATGTTAACGATGCCAATAAGCAACTATCAGTATCGACGTTCTATAAAGCACTACCCAATGATCCCACTCAAGATTATAAGCAAATTGTCAAAGATATACTTGCTGAGCTTGTTAAAAATAAAACAATAAATGAAACAACGGCTCGTTCCCTCATCCCCTTAAGCCCAGTAGCAGGTAAATTCTATCTTCTCCCAAAGATCCACAAGGTGAACAACCCAGGGCGCCCCATTGTTTCTCGCATTGGCACTGTTACCGAAAACCTCTCGCGCTATGTGGATAATCTCATTTGCGACATTCCGTCCAGCTTTTCCTCCTTCATTAAGGATACCAATGAATTTCTCTCAGACATCTCAAAAATTGAAATTCCTGATAACTGCCTTCTAGTCACCCTTGATGTGCGTCACTGTATACTAACATCCCCCATGAAGATGGCATCGCCGCTGTATCCCTTGCGTATGAGCAGTCATCGTGCGACAAACCTATCGATTCTTCTGCTCTCCAAACATTACTTAGGCTTATTCTTGAACTTAACAATTTTGAGTTCGACGGAGTTCATTACGTGCAAGTCAGCGGAACGTCAATGGGAACTCGAATCGGACCTAACTACGCTAATATCTTTATGGCTCACCTCGAATCAAACTTTCTTGACACCCAAAATTTAAAGCCAATGTACTATAAAAGGTATATTGATGACATATTCATGATCTGGCAACACGGTGAGGCGGAGCTCCTCACCTTCATTGAGGCATTTAACCTAGGCCATCCTAGTATTTCCCTTGCTCATTCCTATTCGGAACACAGTGTAAACTTTCTGGACGTCACCGTTACTAACTTCTAAGGTCGGCTTCAAACTAAACTGTATAGAAAACCGACAGACACGCGGCAGTATTTGCACTTCCGAAGCAGCCATGTCAGACACTGCAAGACAGCAATACCTTACAACCAAGCCCACCGATTTAGGAGAATTTGCTCAAACCAAGCCGACTTTGCCTCAAACTGTCGAGAACTCAAGACCGCCCTCCTGAATAAAAAATACTCGGAAAAAGTTATCGACAACGCTATTGTGCGAGCCAACCAATTAGACCGTAACGAAATCTGTGAGAAAAAAGCCCCGAACGGGAACCCGCAAACTAACTTAGTTTTAACCCACTCATCCTCCGCTCCAAGAGTGTCAACCGTGCTAAAAAAACATCACAATATCCTAATGCAAAGTGACCGCTTAAAAAGCATGTTCCCCGAACCACCACGCGTTGTCTACCGGCGTAATAAGAATTTAGGTGACTTTCTTACTAACTCTCGTATCAACCGACCGGCAACTACTGGCTGCATGCCCTGCAATAAACCCCGATGTAAAGTATGCCCACACATGACCACTACACAGCGCGCCACCAGCACGGCTTCAGACTACTACGTAAATATAAAAGGTAACTTTAACTGTGACTCCGCTAATGTCGTATATCTTCTAGAGTGCACTGTTTGTAGGCAACAATATATGGGCCAAACTGAAACGCCCTTCCGAATACGGTTCAATAATAACCGCTCTCATGCAAAAAGCTGCCCTTATTTGCCCCTGTCAAGACATGTGAACAGCCCCGGGCATGCATTTGAACATCTTAAAGCAACGATTTTAGAATCCGCCTTCAAAACGCACCACGACCGCGAGGTTCGGGAATCTTATCTAATTTATAAGTTTGGGTCAGCCACGCTTGGAATTAATGAAAGTTACGGAAAACTAACGTGCTTATCCCTCGATTAAAATTAGCGGCTTCATAATTTTTATAACTATGTTCATTATTCCTACCCTCGAGTTTGCCATCACAATTCGCAGAAACTCTCCTAATACAGCAGCTTTATTAGGCTAATGCGGCTCAACAATGCCATTTGTCCTGGGGAGGGAGGCCTCGTTCCCACCACCACTTAAGACTGTTTAAACTCTTTGTGATCTATTCATGTTTAACCTTTTGTGACCCTACCTATTTCCTGTTCAATTGCTAGCTTCTGTGAAATGCTCTTTTGTGCCCCCTATCTATTCTCTTTACCCGCGGGGGGCACACCCGTCTTCGCTTTCCCCGAACCAGTCTCCGCAGTCACTGAATACCTTCCTCTATACTCTTCCCTTTCTTTTCAAACCGCGGTTGTTCAGTTTCCCCCGTTGTCTGAACTTGCAGCCCGCGCGGCATACGTTGACCCGTCATGGTGCAACCTTGAACGCTGCATTGTTAACCCGACCCCTTTTTCTCTCTCTCTCGCTTCCCCCCCTCTTTTTATTTTTCTTGTTTGTTTGTTAATGTTGTAACGTAGCCGTAGCCTGACTGTATGCACACTCCCCATTTCCGAAACATTTTCCGCTCTTTCTCACAGTTTTATGCAAACATATATAAGAAATGTGTTCAAAATGTTTGCGACAGTAAAATCATGTAACTTTACTCTGATGAAGGCAAGTCCCGTTGCCGCTACGTAAGTAAACATCGTTTGTTATTGTTCTTGCTGTGTATCCGACTCTTTACTTATACTATATATATATATATATATATATATATATATATATATATATACAGTGTAACAAGGATATATCAAACTCCAAGGAGATCGCGAAAGAATTCGATATATCGATAATTCCATTTATAAAATACGCCTATCTGAATATTAGCTGACAACTCCACACATCACTTAAACTTTTCTGAAGTCCTGGAAAACGGTAGTTTACCGTTTTGACCACCGCACTTTATTTATCATTGTAATGTATTTGAACTTCGCTTGTTTTTTCTTCTGGGTCGTAAAGTTCACCAAATTGTCTTCAAGATTACAAACACGCACAAATGAGAAAATCAACGCTGTACACTGTGGAAAAACAGAGGCGAACAACGCTGATGGAACCTCGGCTGCAGTAGGCGGTTGGGAACATTGTCAGGCACTGAGTGCCGTTATCTTCAGTATCCGAACCCAACACCTTCCCCATCAGGAGGCGTGCAACGAAGTCGCTTTGCACCCGACACGCTCCGGAATAGCCGGGGCGGATTGTGCTGCATGCGCCTTTACGTCAACGTTGATGCGTGCATCACCCTAAAAAAAACTCCGAGGAATTCCGGACGCCTTTTCAACCAACTTCTTTCAGCAGTCTGCACCCGACGAATTCCCGCTTTCGTTTTTCCGAACTGAATGCCTTGGACAAAACAAACATACAACGCCGCATCGTTCCCCCAGCACGAGCCACCAAACAGCTCAATCTCCGAAAAAGAGTGCCTCCGGTCAATTTCGTCTGCTCCTTTATGTTCTTTCGCCCCAACAATTATCCGCGTTCTAGCTATCATGGAGCTGCCCTCGTTCTAGCGTGAAAACAGCTGTTAAAGGCCGTCGAAGCGACATAATGCCGCGGACGCCACCTCTGCCTCACCAAGCCAGGCAGCTCTCGCAATGAGGCAACATTATCATCAACTACACCCCTTCAGAGGGAGCAAACTTTCAGGGGCACCTTCGGCGCGGAATTCGATATATCGAATTTGCCCGTGATCAGGAGTTCAATACGCGCACACAACTTTTGCATTGGATTTTCAAAGGAATGCTTGCACTGTTCGATATAGACAATGATTCGATATATCCGTGTTATATATATATATATATATATATATATATATATATATATATATATGAGCAGGTAAGGACTTCCGGACTACCGTAGCAATAGGTCAAAACTTGGGTGCAGACACTTGGCACCTACATACGCCAATATCTTTATGGCGTCATTACAGAGTTTATTGCGAAATGCTATCCGAAACGTATCCTTTCTAAACAATTCCTCGATGACATCTTCTTCATTTGGGATAATGATGAGGCAAGCCTCAGGGAATTTATCTCAGAAATCAACTCTCTGCATCCGTTAATCAAACTGACATATCAGATATCAACTTAAACCATACATTTTTTTTGATTTCACGCACATATTGGACCAAGGGAGAGTCTCAACAACAATGTACAGGAAGCCCACTGACCGCCAACAATATCTTCACTTCTACAGCAGCCATCCCCGCCATTGTAAAACAAGTATACCTTACTGACAAGCACACCGGTACCGCAGGATATTCTTTGTACGGGACGATTTCGAAAAACATCCTGAGGAGCTAAAGACCTCCCTGAGTGGTGAAAAATATCCCGAAAAAATTATTGACGATGCGATAAACGAGCAAGCAATTTACAAAGAGAAGACATTCTGATTGAAACCCCAAAAGAAACCCACCATGAGACTAACATTGTCTGTAAGTACTCGTCCAAAACTTCCCAAGTAAACAACATCTTGAGACGACATTTTAATATCATAAGGCAGAGTGAGTGCTTGTCGGCTTTTTTTCAGCGGCACCCCCGTGCTGTGTACTGATCAGCCAGAAACTTGAAAGGACCTTTTAGTCAGGGCAATAACAGAAGTACCTGAGCTAACTCTAAGCTGCCGGCAATGGGGCAAGCCGCGCTGCAAATTTTCTCCCCTCATGGAGACCACTAATGTTACCCAGGCCACCAGGTCAAGCTTTAAATATGAAATCAAAGACAACCACAACTGTGACACCCCTAGTGTAATCTAGAAACTCCATTGCCTTGTCTGTGACGAGGAATATATTGGACAAAAAAAAATACTTTCCGCAAAAGGTTTAACAATCCCAAACCACACGTGAAGGGCCTCCCCGACCTTCCGCTGTCTAGGCATCTCTGACTCTCGGGTCATTCGTTTGCAAAAATACAGGCCGTCTTAATTCAGTCCGGCTTTTGCACCACATTCCAGCGGGAACAAAGAGAATCATTCTTTATAGATAAATTTCGGACGTTTGCCGAAGGAATCAATGATACCACAGGGAGATTGAGTTGCTTTCAAAACTGACGTAACCACCCTGAGATGTTTTGAGGGAGGGCGAAAATGGTCATGCAATTATTTTTTTTTTCTATTTTAAGTTCGTAGAACATATTCCTCTGCCCCTGAAGGGAGCTGGACGGGGAGGGGGAGCGGGTGGTGCGGAATCGTCCGCATGGCAACTGCCGCCCCTCCCCCCCGCGGCGGTGAGGTAATTAATCCTTCTCCGGCTGTGGTTCTTTACGAGGCGTAAATCAGTTTGTACGCAAGCCTTCCAGACGATTTCACTCAGACGGACCCGTATAGCCTCCCAGCACTGGGGACTCACTGACCCTTTTTTCAGGGCTGTCCACGAATGTTTCGTTTTCTTATAAGCTTCCTTCGCCCCACCTGCGGGCCATGTGGTACTTGTCTCGGTCTAACGACGGTCTCAAACCACCATAAACAAATCCTTTTTAGATGCAAAGCATCTCTTGTTCGGGGCTATGCCCGGCGTCTGTCTGTTGTCCGCAACTCTCCCCATACACTATAAAAAAAGAAATGGTTAGCGGCGCCCGGTTTCGATCCCAAGAAACGCTGGCCGCAACGGGAGGCACGCGGTGCTCTTCCCACTACGCTACAAATCCGAGACAGGAGAAACTGCTACGAACGCGCTTTATGTCCTTGACACATTCAAACTACGCCAAGAAGCTACTGATACAACAACGGCACGGGAAGCTGAACGTCAACGGAAACGACGAACTGAAAACTTTAGAGGAGGATGTTGAATTTCCCGTGGGAAAGCTGTGGCGGGAAGCACCACGCGCCTTGCAGCTCAACCAGCCCCGTCCGCAGCGCCTGTGATTCTGATTGTGGCAGGATGCCCCTAGTGATTGGCCAACCAAAGAATCCATCACGAGATGGCTTCGCGTTCAAACACCGTCGTCATCTTCCCGTAGGGGAACCGATGAAGAAGGAGAATACAAAGCTGCGAAGAGGTGGGCGTGTACGTTGCTCTCGCCCCGTCCACAGCACCTCTGATAATGATTGTGGCAGGATGCCCCCAGGGATTGGCCAACCAAAGAATTCATCACGAGATATCTTGGCGTTCAACCACCGTCGTCATCTTCCCGTACGGGAACCACCATAGAAGAAGAAGGATCAAAGCTTCGAAGAGGAGGGCGGGTACATTGCTCTCAGCCGGTGCACCAATGTCAACAACCTTTACCTCACCAGCGCTGACGGAGGCTACCGATTCTACCACATAGACAACAACATCGACAAGAACATGATGGACGACTTTCGGCGCCTCGAGAACCACCGCCTACTCACCGTAACACAAAAGTACTTGCGTGCATTTGCCACCGGTGTGGACCCGAACGCGGAATTCCCTCTGGCGCAAGTAAAAACCACATCACTCAACATAACGGCAACACAATGGAACCACACGGAACATCCACGATTCTTCGCATCATCAGGGTTCCCCACTGGAAGATGGTTTACTTTTTTCATTATTTTTTACCCTTGATCACCAGTAGCACAGGTTGGCATGCTTCTCTGCCATCCAGAGCCTTTTTGTTCAGGCTTCCGAGCTTCGACTCTCCAAATGTTACGTCTCTCTCTCTCTCTCTCTCTCTCTCTCCGAACCCAGGCGAAGCACGCCGTTTTTTCTGCAGACGTTCATTGGTTGAACTTTATGCGTCTGTTTTGTGTCTATCAATGTCGCAACTGTGCCTCCTTCCAATTTACAACTTGCCTCTCTCCCTTCCTCTTTTCCTTTTTCCACTTTCTGTAGAATAATTACGACATGGTATTGTTACTCTCCCGCTCTTTTACTGTCCCCGAGGGTTCTCATTGGCGAGGGTGAGGAGAAAGGGAAGCCCTCGGAGGAAAAGTGTGTATAAGCGTTTTTTGTCTATTCTAAGATAACCCCCGAAGAAGAAAAGTCCACCGTTTACTAACGTAGCGGCAACGGGACTTGCCTTCATCAGAGTTACATGCTTTTGCTGTCGCAAACATTCCGAACACATTTCTTATATAGGTTTGCAGAAAACTGTGAGAAGGAGCGGAAAATGTTTCCCGACTGTATGCACACTCTCCATTTCCGAAACATTTTCCGCTCCTTCTCACAGTTTTCGGCAAACCTATATAAGAAATGTGTTCGAAATGTTTGTGAAGCAAAATCATGTAACCTCACTCTGATGAAGTGAAGGCAAGTCCCGTTGCCGCTACGTAAGTAAACCTTGTGTGTTATTGTTCTTGCGGTGTATCCGACTCTTTACTTTTACTATTTCTGCGCGCTTTGTGTGTTTGTCTTTCTCCAGATTTATATATATATATATATATATATATGTATATATATATATATATATATACACAGTCGAACACGGATATATCGAACTCCAAGGGGATCGCGAAATAGTTCAATATATGAAAAATTCGATATAAAAAAATATGGGCTCTGAGACCTCACCTATGGCGGACAATCACTTACCGATCGTCGCATTCAAGAATGACAACTAATTCCGCACTCACGACGCAACAGGATGCTTTATTTCCGTGAAAAAAAAAATCGCTGATCCTGGCCTGCTTCTTCGTCCTGGAAATGAAATTAAAGACGCTGGTCTCGATCTTCTCAAGGCAGCACAACTAGAGAATTCCAGCAGTACGCCGCGCATTCGCACACCATGCACAACACGCACGCAAAAGAACAGCGCGCACGGACCACAAGAACTTTGAAGGTAACAATTCCAAGGCTCTCTGAACGTACTCCAACAAAGCGCTCGCGATGATCATCTCCGAGAGAAACAGTGATCTCCGAAAGGTGCGGGACAACTCGCCAAATAGCAGCAACAGCAACAAAATGCAAAAGAAGGAGGAGGCCACCAGCGCCTTCGTTCCCTCTTCCCTTTCTGGAGACGACATAGGGGGAAGACAGACCCAGAGAGAGAGGAAAAAAACCTTTTTTCGGCAAGCCGGGGAACGTTCGCAGCCTAAAAAAAAGGGGACGTGCGCAGTCGGGGCATCCCTACCTCGCACTGTCACATTTTCCGAGCGTTCGGGCTTGTGTGTTTAGAGAGATTTAGCATACCGGGCTCCGTCCGCTAACCCTACGGCGGCCGGTAGCGGGGCCCGACTGGGCAAGCGCAAATTCGTTCTGGTAGGGGGGATTAGTTCCGCGAGCCAGTCTTCGCCATGCCCGCGCGTTCCTCTACATCCTCCTCAACCTCAATCGGGGGTGCAGCGACCGCCGAAGAGCACCTTCCAGCTCGCGCGGCGTTCGATATACCCAATGTCGGGAAAAATACGGTTCGATATAAACGTACGAATTCCTATACTTTTCCACAGAATTTTCAAGGGGATAATTTATGAGTTCGATATAGACAATAATTCGATATTCCCGTGTTCGACTGTATATATATATATATATATATATATATATATATATATATATATATATATATATATATATATTTATATGAGTTCGACAATAAGCACTACGTGCAAATCGACGGGACCTCGATGGGAACCAAAATAGGACCCAACTATGCTAACATTTTCATGGGCACATTGGAGTCAGAATTTCTAAGCAAGGCACAGCTTCACCCTCTTTTCTATCGAAGGTTCATTGACGATATTTTTCTCATTTGGTGCCATGGGGAAGAGAAACTTCTAACATTTATCACCGCTTTCAACAACGCCCACGAGAGCATTTCGTTCTCCCACTCGTATTCCGCATCTGCCATCAACTTTCTCGATGTATCAGTGAGGATATCGGACAACAAGCTTGTGACCTCAGTGTACAGGAAGCCAACGGACCGACACCAGTACTTGCATTTCAAAAGCAACCACGTCAAACACTGTAAACTCGGCATACCATACAGTCAGTCTCTGCGTTTCAGAAGGATATGCTCTGACCCAGCTGATTTTGCCTCTAACTGTCAACAACTAACTAATGACCTAACACGACAACAATACCCACCGTCTGTCATCAGTGATGCTATTAGGAAGTCTGAGAAACAGGACCGCCGCTACCTGATAACTAACTCAAAATCCAAATCTTTGAATACGACCCCCAACCTCATTCTAACATATGCCGCTTCGTCCTCCAGCGTAAACTGCATACTCAGAAAGCACCACAACATTCTACTTCAAAGCGAAAAGTTGCGAAGTGTTTTCCCTGATCCTCCCCGTGTCGTGTACCGACGTGCGAGAAACATCAGGGATATTGTAACGTCATCTAAGGTCAACACCCCCAGTTTTCACAGGCAGCGGACCCTGCAATAAGCTAGGTGCAAACTATGCCCATGATGACTAAAGCCTCTGTCGTCACCAGCACCACGTCTTCGTTCTCTTTCCAGATAAGAGGAAACTTTGACTGTGACAGCGCAAACATTGTCTACCTTCTTGAATGCACCATATGCCACGCCCAGTACGTTGGTCAAACTGAGAATCCGTTTAGAATGAAAATCAACAACCACCGAGCACACATAAAGTCCCTACCACACCTTCCCCTATCTAAACATGTAAATAATCTAGGCCTACCCTTTCCACGCATTCACAGCCACAGTGCTTCAGTCCAATTTGAAAACGCATTATGATCGTGAAGCCCGTGAATCGTACCTTATTTTCAAGTTTAATACTGTCTTGAGCGGCATAAATGAAAACACAGGCCGATTGTCTTGCCTGCCCAATCAGGCACCGGAGAAGGCCGATGCAGCGAGCAACTGAGAAACTTTGTTCTGAAAGAAAAGCATTCTAACTTTTTTTTTTAATTTGTGAACATATTGTACTTTGTACTGTGTCCGTGTATTGCTTGTGTGTAGTTGCCATACCACATGTACATAGATTTCACCATAGTACCCCTTGCTTTATATTTTTTTCTTTATTTGTATGATTAATATTTTGTGTCCGTTTGCCCTGAACAATTGCTATCGGGTAGATAAAACCGCTTGTCTTTTTTGTGGTGATATTCTGTTTATAGTTTTTTCTGTGTGTCTGTATGCGGGTATGTAAAGAAATATGATCTTGCGTGAATGCTCTTCAAAAACTTCATGTGGCACTGTATATCTCTTTTTTTTCTGTCTTTTTAGCCTTATGTCCATTTATTTTCGGTATTTATGTGATCAAGCTTAAATTAGCATTACTTTGCATTGTATTATCCTTGCATTGCATGACCTCGTGGTCGCCTCGTGGCCGGCTGCCACGTTTTTCGCAAGAAAACGTTTCCGCGATTTCACGCCATGTGAAACCACGTGTCGCTTGGGGTCTTTTCTTCGAACCTCTTTCATCCCCGCACCCCCCTCCCTCTGCGGTTTCCGCGTCCCTCCCGCTAATCCCAATCCCCCTCTTCCTTCCCTCGTTTTCTTTTTTCTTTTTTCCCTTTGTTTATGTGTGTTAACGCTCGCACTAGGCATCCGTAATTACCTCTGGGCTCTCCCACCCTTTTCTCCTCACCAGTCAATTTCCTCTGGTTGTTTGCATATTTTCTGTATTTTTGAAACTCTCACACCCTGCAGGTTGCCCTACCTGGCACCTGCCGCCAGAAACAGGTCAACAAACGAGCTAAAACGAGCCCCTCCTTAGTTCTCACCTTCTTCCTTTCCCGTCGTGACTGCAGTACCTTGCAATGCTTTCCTCTTATCCTATTGCTTGGCCTGCCTTCATTAGGCCCCGTTTCCGCTCTGTTCCCCGGCAGCACTCCAAAAGCCCTCCCTCCCCCCCTTTTTTTTTCCTCTTTTGCGTTTTGCGGCTTCGTATGCTTTTTTGTGTCGCGTAGAGCCTACGTTTTTTCTTGCTTGATACATCTTCTTGCCCCGCCCACAACTGAAATGTATTGAAACCCAACTGATCTGCACTATTTGTATCTTTGAAAAAGACCGGCCTCCGGTCGAAACGTTAGAATAAATGTTGTTATGTTTTTCAGTTTTACTTCTCAAATGAGGGGCTCGTTAGGAAATACAGAAAGAAATGCCGGCAGCCCACAACGCCAAAGAAGGCATAGGGGAACAGTTAGACGATTTATTACCGTTAGTGACGTTACATTATTATTATTTTAATATTATTACGTGAGAAAGAAAGAAAGAAAAACACGCGCCCAGAGTGGGGACCGAACCCACGCCTTTTGATTAGATCTCGAATGCCTTACCAATTCGGCTATCTGGCGACTGTGTTCTCCTTCGCTTTCTGGGGTATTTATATTTACTACAACTGTATCTGACGCTTGAGGGTAGTAGCCAGCGCCACTCAGACTACACGGGGAGAAGGGGACCTTCTTTTTAACCCCCGGGGCGTGACGCAAAGGTCTACAGCCCGTCAGAAGCGGGTAACTGGCGGGAAATCCTCTTATGCTACCTTGGCATCAAGGTAGCATAAGAGGGTTCTGGCATCCTTGATGCCAAGGTAGCATAAGAGGGTTTCCCGCCAGTTACCCGCTTCTGACAGGCTGTAGACCTTTGCGTCACGCCCCGGGGGTTAAAAAGAAGGTCCCCTTCTCCCCGTGTAGTCTGAGTGGCGCTGGCTACCACCCTCAAGCGTCAGATACAGTTGTAGTAAATATAAATACCCCAGAAAGCGAAGGAGAACACAGTCGCCCAGATAGCCGAATTGGTAAGGCATTCGAGATCTAATCGAAAGGCGTGGGTTCGGTCCCCACTCTGGGCGCGTGTTTTTCTTTCTTTCTTTCTCACGTAATTAATAATAAAATAATAATAATGTAACGTCACTAACGGTAATAAATCGTCTAACTGTTCCCCTATGCCTTCTTTGGCGTTGTAGGCTTCCGGCATTTCTTTCTCTATATATATATATATATATATATATGGTGGGCTGCACTGTCCAGCTTGTCAACTCAAAACCAGCGTGAGGTAATTCTGGAGCCTTGGACTTCGGGTTAAACACATCGGGGCTACCACCTCTTTACCTCACTTTTACTAAACGTTTACTAACTCGAACTCAACAAAGGATTCCTCTCTGTGTCTTATAACAAAAGCACAACGTTCAGTGGTATCACTGCGCTCCGAATAAACACTTTTAAACGCTGGCCCCGTCACCTTTTCGCTCAAAGTGGCCAATAACCCGCAGCCGGAACTTCTCACGCCCACATCTGAAGCCACAAAAGCGTTGGCCTATGCGTCTCCTGTGCCACGGTCATTAAAAACCCTTGGGTCTAGCGTAGCTACAGTGTCTGAACTTGCGTGCTGGGACAGTATAAATGATAAATGGGGCAACTACTTTCCAAAATGCTCTCTCGACGGCGGAGTAACGCTATCGCGTAGTACATCTTATTGCCCATCTATGAGCTCGTTCGATGTCTCCATCCTCAATCTGAAGGTGTTTTGATAAGAACTCTTTCTCTTCTTTCAGACGCTGCATACTATTCGTATTCTTCTTCTGGAAGGCCTTTCATTTCCAGGTTATTTCTTCTTATTCGATATTTGATATCGGCCACGACGTTCGCAAGTCCTTCGTCCGTCTCTTATACGTTTTTCTTGACTTCTGTAGCAGTGCCGTGGCAGTTTCAACATTTTCTGTAAGTTCTGATCCAATGCGCGTTTTTTTTTCTAAGCTTGTTAGGCGGCACTCAATGCCCATGATCTGCTGTTTGATTTCCGTATAACTGGACGTGATTTCATAGTGACACTTCTTAACCAAGTGAGAACAAACTCAATCTTAGGACCCGGATTTGCTTCACCGTCGCCAGCACAGAGCACTAGCAATGCGAGGCACATGAATAGCAGGAGTCTCGAGGGCCTGGGGCTGAGAACACAGTTAAGGCTTAGGCATAAAACATTTAGGCATTCGGCTACCAATTAAAGGGGCCCTGAAAGGCATTTTGAGCACACTAAATGAACTAGCGCAACCGTTATATTGGGTCGTCAACATCCTCTGTGCCAAGTATTACTCTTTTACGCGTAGCGGAAAGCTCACACTTTTGTTGCAAAGTTTGTCGTTTTTTTCTCACCCTTTCCTTCGTGTTTTTGCACGCCGCCATCTTCACATGTCTACATCATCGATTCCCAGATGTTCGTCATGAGCTAGACACCCTGCTATTGGGCGGCTTTTTCACGCACTTCCGGCAAAGAGATGAGTCGTCTGCTCAGCGTCGGCTCACCGGCTTATCTGCCCGCGGAGTGCCGGAGTGCTTGGGCATTTTACGGCAAACGAAACAAGTGTAAAACAAACGCTTAACCGTTTGTATTGAATCCAACACGGCCATAACACGACATTGATAATCTGTTACCTGAGTACGTTCCATAAACAAGGCGTTGAAGCCCCGTGGCACTTCTTTCGTGCAATCGCAGAGAACGCCCTGAGCCGAATGCCCGGGTTTGACGCATACATTTTATTCAACTTCAAAGCAATCCAGAGATGCGTTTCTAAAGAACACAACGTCACAACATGCGTTGAAAGTCTGAACCACGATTGACAGACGATGGGTTGCCTCCTCCTGCCCCTCGTAAATTCGGCACTCACCTCGCGCGCGGTGCGCGGTTTGCGGGGACGAACAGCAAGTCACTTAACTCTGGCGCACAAGCCGATGGCTTTTAGCCACGCACACTGCACATACCCCATGCAAGGTTGAGTCGTACGTCGCTCGAGAAAGATAATCCAGACCATGGGAAGCACTATCCACCCGCAGAAGCACAGCGGCGCATTTCATCGCGAAACAAAGGCGTCCACAACACACACAATATCGCCTCCTGTAATGCCAAACGCATCTCGCACTTCCCAATGGGAATGAATGATACGCCTGCAGTGCCCGCATGTCTCGAGGTGGGGCCCCGAGATGAACCGGGATCACGGAAGCGTAACTGACTGCTAAGCGGTTTGTGCCTTGTTGCCAAGGCAACCGATGTTTGAGATTGTCAAAGAAATGGCGCTCGCTCCAGCGCTAGAAAGCTCAGAGCCGCGGCGTAGAATGTTTTGCCAACGTTGCCGCTCTCCACCACGCGTCGCCCCAAGCTGAACTGGTCACATGATTGAAGCGTTTTGTGCACGGGTTCTGTATCGGTTTAATACGACTTTTTCACATGCCGCCGGCAGGAATTACCACCGCCGCAAAATAAGACCCGGCACCAGCGGGGCCACATCTGATACGGCGCTTTTCGGATAAACAGTGCGCCTTCGACGAAGGCGCGGCGCATGTAGGCTTTCTAGTGTCAACAAAGCTTGCCCAGAGCAGACGAAAGTCTGAGCAGCGCAATAGCGGAAGTACGTCACCGCTGCGGAGCGCAGCGTCATGGGAGGGGAGGCTCGCCGCCGTCAACAGCGGAGAGCAAGTTGAAAGGAGGAGGAAACGCGGCGCGACGGTAACGCGCGGTTTTTCATTTACGATTTCTCAGCTAATACTCATCGCTTTAACAAAATTCTTGCCGGAGGAGATTGCTAATACATTGCTTTATTTGGTTACATGTACATCCATGCATAGGTGGAAGGTATTTCAGGACCCCTTTAATGAACCAATGCGAGCAGGATAAGTACGCCCATTAATACTCATGTTCAAAAAAGAGAGATTTGCAGGCCACGTAAGATTCAGTACAAGAAATACGAACCGAAATTCACACCTATAAAGGTAGAAAGCAACGATTACGCACCTGCCGCTTCCGATGGCTGCAGCTTCCGATGGCTCCATGCTTCACTCCCGGTTTTATAGGCTTGAAGGCGGTGTCGTGGCTGTTGTCAAGATGTTGGTCAGCATCACAGAGGTGGAACTATCATGATCGCTTCGGTCTTCAGTCTTGGATAAGCGGCTAGGTGGCAGTATGCACAAGCCGAACCTCGCAATGCTAAAACGGTAGTGTGGTATTTGCGAAGGACGTAAGAACCCGGCAGCACCACCGTACGAAAGCCGTTTATTGTACTTCACACATTGAATATATACATAAAGAACACACGCGCCCCCTGGGGGGAAAGAACATAAAAGTAAACCGAAACTGAATATAACATACTCCTTCCCTTAGTTATTTGTTGTTAGTAAGTGTTAAAAACCCCTAGCATGCACTGTACATATTTACACTCTACATACACACTGCTCTATACACACATACAACTAATGCGTCTGATACTCTTTGAGCCAAGCAGGTGGCTGGCGCTCTCGTGACGGGCGATGGGGACGCTGCACCGGCTGCACGGTCGGAGATCCTAGTGAGCTCGTAGAGCTCTGTAGCACACCAGGAGACCGCGGTTGCAGCCCAGGAGAAGGTGGCTGCTGCACGTCAGGCTCCGGAACACGCAGCTGCGGATCAGGAGCAGGCGGCTGCGCTACCGCAGGCTGCAGTACGCCAGTGGGCGGCGGCTGCAACCCGGGAGATGGCGGCGGCGGCAGGGCAGGCTGCGGCACTCGAACTGGAAGCTGCGGCGCAGGTAGCTCCGAACGTTGGTATGGAGGAGTCGTCCCCCTCTCGGGAACCTGGGACAGCTTGGAGGCGTTCCATGTGCGGCCGTCTGCAAGTCGGTAAGAGGCAGGTCCCCTCTTCTTCAACACTTCAGTTGTCGAGGAAAAGGAGCGATCCCGCTTGAAGCGAACGGACGGCTTTTTGAATCGAACGAAATCGCCCACAGCTATATTCGGCTGCTTAGCAGCTCTCCTCCGGTCCGTGTACTCCTTGCTGCTTTGTTGTTGAAGCCGGACCCTTTGGCGCAGTCGCGCCAGTTCCTTTGCTGGGTCCTTTGCAAACGCTAGCGCCGAAAACCCCACAACATCCAATCTGGTTCGGGGCATTCACCCATGCAGTAGAACTGCTGGGGCAACCCCAGTGGTAGCCTGTGGAGTACAGCGGTAAATAGCGAGGTAGTCCGTGACTCCTTGTCGGATAGGTCGCGTTTTGAGGAGTGAAACTTGTATGAAGTTCTTCAAAGTTCTATTGAACCTCTCGACTTGCCCATTCGCCTGGGGGTAGTAGCGACAGCTTGATGGCTCGGTTTTGAAGAAAGGTGATAAATTCACGCGAAGTGAACTGCGGCCCATTGTCGCAAACAATCTCCTCCGAGTATCCTTCACGGGCAAAAACACTGGTTAAGAAGTCTTTCACAGTCCTTGTGGCCACTTCGCTGCAAAAATATATCTCTGGCCATTTGGAATGGTAATCGACCAACGTTATAGCAAATCGGCTATTGTGAGGTGCATGTTCCAAGGGGCCAACAATGTCTAGGCCCAGTTTCTGCCACGGCCTTTTAGGCCAGTGAACAGGCTGCAATGGCGCTGGCCATGTTTTGGCGCACTTATCTGCCTCCAGGCAGATGTGGCAGTTTTTCACAGCAGATTCAGCTTGCTTGTTTATTCGTGGCCACCAGAACAGCTCACGAAGTCGCGCCTTCGTGCGCCTGATGCCCGGATGTGTCTCGTGGGTGACAGCGATGAATTGAGCCTTGAGCGAGGACGGAGCAACGAGGCGCTCTGTGCGAAGTAGAAGGTCATCAACAACAAAAAGTTCTTCGCGCACAGAGTAGAAAGGTTTTGCCTTGTCTGGTGCGGACTTTTGCGGTGGCCAAGAACCGAGCACGAAAGACTTGACAGTTTGCAGACAGCCATCGTTGAGGACGGTTTGCTTAAAGTCTTCCTTCGTCACGCAAGCCGGCTCGACCAACGACACAATTTCTTCTTCCTTGGCCAGCTCTGCCTCCGCCATGGGAGCTGGCAGCCGAGAAAGAGCATCTGCCACCGTGTTCGTGGACCCCTTGCGGTACTCGACAGTGAAATTGTAACATAGGTGTCGTGCACTCCAGCGTGCAATTCGGAGTGGCCTTCTTCCACGTCCTTGTGACGACAGCAACGATACAAACGCCTGATGGTCCGTTGGAATCTTTAAATGGCGACCCCAAAGGTAAGTGTGAACTTGTTCGCACGCCCAAATGCATGCCAATGCTTCGCGTTCGCCGACCGAGTACTTTGTTTCCGCTGATCTCAAGGTACGAGACGCGAAAGCAACTGTGCGGAGTTCGTGGCAATTTTGCTGCTGCAGGACGGCTCCCAGCCCACAGTCGGAAGCGTCGGTCGACACGATGACTGGAAGTGCGGGATCAAACATGTGTAGAACTGTACTTGAAGAGAGCATATTCTTGACCGCCGGAAAACTGCTGTCTGCCTCGGCTGACCATATGAATGGCTCATTCTTGCGAAGCAGGACGCGCATAGGCTCGAACACCTGGGACAAGCGTGGAACGAACTTGGAATAGTATTCTACAAGACCCAGGAATGAACGGAGGCTGGCAACATCTGTTGGCCTGGAGTGTTACCTACCGAGCGTACTTCCTCTGGAAGCGGCGAGATACCTTTCGCCACGACTTTATGACCTGGGAAAGAAAGTTCTGGAACGTCGAAGAGGCATTTGTCATTCAATTATACGCCTGCGTCCTTGACTTTCTGCAAGACCGTTCTTAGGTTCGAAAGATGTTCTTCTGAACTTTTCCTGAAGAATATGACATCATCAATGTAGAACAACACACCAGGGCAGCCATCAAGAATTGTGGCGATCATCTTCTGAAATGTCGCTGGGGCAGAAGCTAACCCAAAACAAACTCTTTTGAACCGAAAAAGCCCTTCATGTGTGATGAAAGCTGTCAGGTCTCCGCTGTCAGGGTGCAAAAGAGCCTGATGGTAGGCTGAAGAGAAGTGAAGTTTTGAGAAGTGTGTCGCCCCTACCAACGCATGAAGAAGTTCCTCTGTGTGAGGCAACGGGAAGCTGTCTGGCACAATAGCTTTGTTAGGCTGCCGAAGGTCAACACAAATACTGGCGCTGTTATCTTTCTTGTCAACGACAACAATGGGAAAAACCCATTCAGAAGCATCGATACGTTCGATGATGTCAAGACTCAACAACCTGTGAAGTTCATTTGACACTGGTTCCCGAAGTGAATATGGAAGACGACGAAGCTTCGAAGATACCGGTTGCACGCCTTGCCGAGTCTTTACACGATGTGTGAACCGCATAGCAAGGCCCAACTCAGGACTGAAAAGCGAACCGAAGTCGTGTGCCAAAGCTGGCGGAAGGTGTGCTTGCTTGGATTGCTCTATTGACTGCGTTGGAATGTGACAAGGTGTCGGGTCATTGACACGCGGCGGCGGGGCAACGGACGTGTGCAGGCACTCGAGAGTGGCGCCCTAAATTCGAAGATTTAGAGCCTTAATGCTGTCAAGGCCAATCAGACAAGTTCCTTGGCGAACGATGTAGAAAAGAAGTGGGGCAGGGCGCCCTTTAAATTGAACTTCTGCCTGGAAACAGCCTAGCACGGAAATTGGACGCTTAGAATAGTCAAACAAGGTTACGTGGGGAGCTGGTTGGAGCAAATCGCTTTGAAAATGTCGGCGAAATTCTTGCTCCAACAAAATTGAAACAGACGACCCGGAGTCAACAAGGAATGCCAACCTGACATCCACGACGCGCACTTGTATGTAAATTGCGCTGCGAGCGGGATGCCGCACAGTCAAAACATGCTGAGAACTTTCATCTGACAAAGCATCGTCATCGAATCCGACTTCACGAACCCTGCCCTGCGTCTGTCGCTTGCGGTTGCATACTTTCTGAAAGTGGCCCTTGATACCGCAAAATAAACACTTCTTTCCCTTCGCTGGGCACTGCGACGCTGATGCGCTGTGATTCCGCTAGCCGCATCGGAAACAGTGCGGTGAAACGGACCGGATATCTCTGTCTCGCCGAGGGGGGCGGCGCCCCTGCGGCGCACGTAAACCGCTCGCGCTTGAAAAGTTCTGCTGAAAATGCGCTTGTGGCTGTGAATTGATTTTTTGAGAAGAATGGGAATACTGGGGATGACGCCGTACAGAAACAGGCTCGACCAAAGCAGAAAATTCCCTCAGCTCTTCAGCTGCTTGCTCAAACTGAAGAGCGATTCGCACTGCGCTCTCGAACGAAAGGGAGAAACCCTCAAGCAGCAACCGTTCACGAACGCGGTTGGAAGCAACGCCGGCTACAAATCGGTCCCCCAGAGCATCATCCTGTGAAGCGAACGAACAATGCGAAACGAGCTCCCGTAAAGCACCAACAAATTCATGAATGGACTCACCTGCGTGCTGGCTGCGGCGGTGGAACCGATGACGCTCGACGACGACGTTGCACGACGTCAAAAACTGCTGCCGTAAGGCGATGATTGCGGACTCGCACTCGTCAGTAGCAGGTGCGGGAGGCTTCTCTTGTACTGCCGGTGCTCCGGCCCTTCCTGGTGCTGCGGCGCTTGACCCTGCAGGTAAAGTCCGGTAAATACGCTGCCCTTCCACCCCAAACAATGCAGAAGAATGGCCTTGCGTCGCTCTGGAGGGAACTCAGCTGCTCCGGACGCTAGAAGGTAGACTGTGAAAGTCTGCTCCCACTCTTCCCAGGGAAGTGAAGGATGGCCGGGCGCCGGGAGGAACGGCGACGGCGGAGCAAGGCCGGAGAAACTCATGGCGGGGCAGATCCGGACGGCACTCGATGCTGAAGGTAGCTTGCCGTGTTGTTATCCCATCCTCGTCGCCAATGTGGTGTTTGCGAAGGACGTAAGCACCGGCAGCACCACCGTACGAAAGCCGTTTATTATACTTCACACATTGAATATATACATGAAGAACAGACGCGCCTCCTGGGGGTGAAAGAACATAAAAGTAAACCGAAACTGAATATAACAGGTAGAAGGCAACGATTACGCACCTGCAACTTGTGGCCGCAAATCCCGATTGTTCGACCCCTTACTCCGGCTTTATAGGCTTGAAAGCGCTGTCATCGCTGATGTCATAAGGTTTGTCAGCGTCACGGTGGTGAAACCATCACGATCGCCCGCCAACAGTTCAATAGCTTATGAGACACAATTAGGCCGGTCGTTAATGCCAATCGAAACATTAACAGTCTTAAAACTGAATCCTGTGGGACTCCGGACGCTACCATGATAGGAGAAGAGTTAGAAGTATTAGCTCAATCGAACTGGTGCCGCTTAATAACCACACATTCTATCCGATTCAAGAAATCACTGTGAGGTTTAGGTTACGAAGCGCTAACATTAGTGGTCGGTGACATACTTTGTAAAAAGCCTTTGACAAGTCCAAAAAAATTGGTCGCCATCCAGTCCTGTAAAAGTGGAAGTCCACCAAAGCTGCCATCATCATCATCATCATCATCCGCCTATCTACGCCATCTGCCAGGCAAAGGCCTCTGCCATTATTCTCCATTTATCACGGTCCTGCGCTAACTGCGACCAATTTATCCTCGCAAACTTCTGATCTCATCTGCCCATCTAACTTCCTCACGCTCCCTACAACGCTTTCCTTCTCTAGAAATCCACTCTGTTACCCTTAAAGGGACCCTGCAACATTTGCCATCGACTACTAGTAATGTATTTTGGGATAAAGTCTATTGTCCCAAAAATGTCCTCCCTCAAGAATTATGAAAATCCGTTCACAATTAACGAAACTACGCGCGATGAGAAATCGCGCATAATCGTTCCCACTCAACTCGACCGCGGACAACGCGACGAAAGCTGCGCGCTCTCTCCCGGAGAGGAGGGCGGCTCGCGGCGTTTTCTTCGGCAGCCTTCGATATATCACATGCCGGGTAGTTTTCTCCTTTTCTCCGCAACGCGGAGGGGCCTATTTCCGGTCTGGTGCCACAAAAAAGCAGGCATGGGCGCCTGCTCGCAAGCGCGCGCTCGGGCTGGTAGGGCGTTTTTGAAGCAATAAACGATTTTAGTCGAGTGGTCCCGTTGAAAGGGAAGTATGGAGCTCACCACTCAAACTCCACGCGCACTCAAAACACAAAAGAAACAGCAAAACTGTGCCTATAGTTCCAGGCATAGAAGAGGTTCGTGCACAGGGATGACGACGACGGAAATGGGAGAATCTAGCCGCGAAGTTGACCAGTGACAGCCGATCGGGCAGCCATGGCCTTTGTGACGTCCCTTAGGCCATGCCGGGGGTTGCATAATGAGGACAACTGAAGGGAGAGCGGTTGGTGTTTCCGCGTCTTTTACATCAATTTGCGCGCTCACCGCTTCACGTGCACGTGTAATATTTGGCTCAGGTATTCCTGGCAGTGTAATCTAAACGTCGCGTAGGATTACTTGCAGTGCTCAAAGAGTGTTGCAGGGTCCATTTAATGTTACCCTTAACGCTGCAGGGGTGGCGTAGAGGTAGAGCATCCGCTTCGCGGGCAGAAGGACCGTGGTTCGAGTCCCGGTGCTAGACAATTCCCACGATTTAAAAAATCCGTGTATTGATGGAATTGCAGAATTAGGCTTGGGATTTGGTCCACCCCCGCGACCATTGCCGGTAACCCACACACGCACCAGCGCAGGTTTGGCCACCCTGGTGTAGTAACGGCCACAACCTCCCATGAATACGCCAATTAAACTGTTCTATGCCACAACAAACTGTGATGGAAGGTGGTTATGAAATATTTCTCGTGGTCTCCATGGGCTTGTTGCTTGGGCTCGGCCTGTGTCACTGAATAAGGCACGGAGTGTCGGAATTCTTTTCTCCTATAGTTCCGTGCCGCTACAAATTTTATTGGTCAGTTCACATTACGTCAGATTTGTTTACAAAGCTACACCTCAAGGGCGCAACCATTTGGTTTGAGTTTTATCCGGTCAACTGTGGTGAGCTTAGCTAGCTCTTCACTGTTTCCGATGGCGAATCAAAGATAATGTGGACAGCAGCATTCGATCAGCAGGAGTGTGCCCAAAGATGCCGTTTTGCTGCATCTTCGGTAGTGTTGTTAACAAACGACTGGGTCGAAGGTAACGGTGAGGCCGCAGATCACCCCCCGTGGCTGACTTGCTTGCCTCAGCGTCGGTACTGGCACTACGCTCGACGTCTCTGGCGGTAAATGCTGCGTCTTGCCTAGCCTGCCGCGTGCGCTCTGCGTTTTGGCCAAAAGCTACTATATTTAGTGACACTAGTCCTGCTTATAATCTGCAAACATAATCTTTACCAGGAACGCATGGTTGTGGGTCCCATTGTTCACAGGCGCCTTATCCAAAATCCGGTTTCGATGCTTGTTTTATGGTTTCCTTAAACAAATTCTGAGCTACATGCTGTATGCATGATTCGCCTGACGCATGCGATCGGCGTGTCAGGCCTTACCGCTTTACTGCTTTGGTGTTTCACCGACAGAGAGAAAAGCGCGGGGAGGAGAGGGGGGTAGACGTATACATTCTCGCTGTAAAATATGCAGTCTGCGAATGAGCGCTTGTAGAAAATGGCATGGAGTCTGTGGGCGCATGATAAGAGTTGTGTTCCGTAATAATGGTGTTTACGAAATCGATGCCGTGCAAGATTAAAAAAAGAAGTAGGTTTGAGAAATCGCAAAAGGTTAATTTAAATCATGGTTTCAAGAATTTTACAGGGGTTGCTGGTGAGTGATGTTTGACATTAATTTCTAGGCGATACATTACTACTGAATTTAAAGACTGGCACCATTGTGCCATCTTCCGCTCAAAAGGCCGACATACTGACACTAAGCATTGTAGAAAGATCTTAACAAGCGATATACAAGATTACCGGAATGGGCCTTTTAAAAACTTTGAGTTAGTTTCGTTAATGCCGCAAAAGAATACAGTTTTAACAAAATGATTAGGCACATTCTCAATGGTTCTATCAAGAGCGGAAGAATAGGCATGTATTCGTGAACTAAATCTGGAAATTGATAAGCATCAGAAAAAATGGAGTAAGAAATGTTGTTTGAAAAAGTTCAGTTTAAGAGTGTAGGACAATCCTTATCTGAACTACTGTTGCCGTCCCCATCTATTAGCGAGATCGCTTTACTGTGAGGAGGATTTACACAA
Organism: Haemaphysalis longicornis; assembly: GCF_048455015.1. Lineage (NCBI taxonomy): Eukaryota > Metazoa > Arthropoda > Arachnida > Ixodida > Ixodidae > Haemaphysalis > Haemaphysalis longicornis. The sequence goes on from NW_027526296.1 coordinate 7,888,310, forward strand.
TCCTAAAAACTTTTTAGGGTTTTCTAACAAAATTGAGGGCAACTTATCTTGCAAAAAAGTTACATTTCGCGGTCTTGAGAGCAGAAATGTATGACTTAGGTTCATTATCATATGCCAGCCATCGCTCATTGCTTGGGTATTTTTTTGCAGAACGGTAAAGTCATTTTTTGGTTAGCTAACCTTTGGATATTCTGGGTGTGGTAGGGACCATTGCGATTTGCAAATATTTTTATGGGTATATGTTTATTTTGTTATTTCGCGTACCTTCTCTTTGAACATAATCTAGTGATTATGAACCAATGATGTTTCAAACCCATGCATGAAGATATGACGAAATCAGGAACGGTTGGAAACAATTGCATCAATGTCAGTGGCATGGTAGTCCCTGATATATTTAGTGTTATTTTGGGTGGTATATCAAAGGCCACGAAAGAGTGGTCACTAAGTCCAGGCATTTAGGTGATGTGTAATGAATGGGTAATGTTAAGTCGAGAATATTAGAAGCAGTCGTGGATGTCCTGGTAGGCTCAGTGACAATTTGGGAGGAATTAAATTCCAAGTACACATGAAAGAAATCCTTGCCTTGTGGACGACATGACGAGGAAATGGCTGCATTTTTCGATCATTAAAACTGGGAAAACTAAAATCTTCTAGACGAAAGACTGAACAAGTGGGCAAGTGGCTGGTAACGGTAATATTACGGCATGTAGCTTGTCTGAAAAGCCGGCAGTGCCCTGGGGGGCCAACAAAATCCTCCAAAAACAACTCTTCCACTTCCGGTTTCAATGAGAACCCAATCTGTTTCCAAAGAGCAGTAAATGTCTATCGGGGATGAAGATAAGAGTTCCCCTACAAGCCTTTGCGTGTGGTCACAGCTGCATAATCTACAACAGTTAGCTCGATCTCAGACTTCGGTATCAAGCATCTTACGATTCAGTTAGGTTTCTGTTAAAACTGAGCTAACGCGATCGCATGTCTCAATGACAGATCTGAGAGCGATGCGCTTGTTTGTGACAGTACGGATGTTTGTTTAAAGAAGAGATTACTAAGACGGACACGTACCAGGACTACTTGGTATTTCCCTTACGAAAATACCATATATGGCTTATATATAAATTATATGTGGCCATATATAGCGATATATGTGTTCATATATGGCTATCACTTGCCTTATATGTCGGAAAATATGGCCATATATGGTGTGGTCAGCCCATATATGGCATCAAATATAGCCATATATTGGCCCACAGAAAGCCATATATGGCTCCGATTACCGCCATATATGGCTAAAATTACCGCCATATATGGCCCACCCAACCCATATACAGCGCAAATCACAGCCGTCTATGTCCTGGCCAACCCATATATGGTACTTTGTCCCACCATATATGGCTTGACGCTTCTTTATATGGCATGAACAACACCTATGTGACAGCATCAGATTTATGTATTACACGAATCCCAGCCAGATATGCATCCATTTACTGATATATACAATTAATTCATGCAGTTCCAAGGCAATATATACGGAAATACTATATTTTATTACCATCACAGGAATTTGAATTCCCTTACAATATAAATTCCCCCAAAACACTTTTTCTTTAATTACCCAGTTAGAGTGCTGATAGTTATTTTACTATACAGACATCTTTCCTTGCGTAATTCAAAAGTTCAATTATATTTAATGCAGCTGCCTTAGTTCTTTATTTGTACTATATACAACAGCACAACAAACAGTTTTTATTCTTCCTTTTTTAACACAGCATTTATGTACGCCATCGTCCAATAGCTGGTTATGCTTGCTGTGAAAAACATTTCGCAGTTAACAGCCTTAATTATTTGGGAGAAAAAAATATTTTCAGTATAAAAAATAAGTAGTGGTGGTATTTGAAAGTTTGAAACCTGTTTATTATTCGCAGCGCTTTCGCGAGTAGGTTTGAAATTGCGTTCAGTAGACAAACATAATGTTCACAAATCACACTCTGGCCTAGAACTCTTCCCGTGTGTGCGAGATTTCGGCGCACGTTAGAGATCCCCAGGTGGTCAAAATTAATCCGGAGCCCTCCACTACGGCGCGCCTCATCTCCTGCGTTGCGTCGTCGGGTAAAACACTACAATGAATCAATCTAGAACTCTTCTGCAATCGTGTTTTTTTCCAGTTTGAGAAAGATGTGGTGTTTTTGTACATAAAATCATTGCCTTTCAACAAATAGCTCTTTTAAGTAGTACTGTGTCATATTGTCGCGAAGACAAGGACGATGCAGTTGTCTTGAATGAGAAACACGTTTATTGGAGCGAACTTGTGCTCCCCTAACAACTCAAAAGAATACAGAGGCGGTGAAGCAGCGGTCAAAAAAGTGACTTGCACAGGCGAGTGTCGTCGAATCGAATGCCCCGGCGTCCGCACTGCAGGCTTTTTATCTTTCGGCGCGCGTGGTTCTAGAAACGTCGATTCATATCGAGAACATAGTAGATCCAAGAAGATTATTCTGGGCTGTTCACATTAGATCGGAATGCTCTCTCTATCACGACAGATAACACATGCGGCACAGAAAGAAAAAAATGGAACACGGGCTTCCCTTGGCGCAGAGATAACACAGACCGGTGCAGCCGGGCGGTAGAAGCAAAACACAAATAAACAAACCCAATGTATGGTTCGCGGCAGTACCCCCACTCTAAGAGTGCATCGACCCGATGCTAGCATAAGCGACAGTCCAAAAATAAAAATAAAATTCGTTATCGTCCGCAGAAAGGTTTTAAGCGAGCCACGTGGACGACTTCGGGCCGCGTGCGTCGTCGTGATGTTCCGGAATCACCATCAGGGATGACCTCTTAGGTAAGTTGGCCGACACGTCGTAGAATCTGGTAGGGTCCGAAATACCGTCGCAGGAGCTACTCACTGAGTCCGCGTCGTCGAATGGGAGTCCAAACCCACACACGATCCCCTGGTTGGTACTCGGCGTCTCGGCGTCGGAGGTTGTAGCGGCCCGCATCCACCAGCTGCTGGTCCGTTATACGAACTCGAGCGAGCTGGCGGGCCTCCTCCGCACGTTGAAGATATCCGTGGACGTCGGCGTTGAGGTCGTCGTCTTCTACGTGCGGAAGCATGGCGTCGAGCATCGTAGTCGGCCTTCTACCGTAGACAAGCTCGAACGGTGTCAGCTGTATCGTCTCCTGGATAGCTGTGTTGTACGCAAACGTGACATACGGGAGCACGTCGTCCCAAGTCTCGTGTTCAACGTCAACGTACATTGACAGCATATCTGCGATTGTCTTGTTCAGACGTTCTGTTAGTCCGTTCGCTTGGGGGTGGTACGCCGTCATTCTTCGGTGATCCGTGTTGCTGTAGCAAAATACTCCTTGCATCAGCTCTGCAGTAAATGCCGTTCCGCGGTCGGTGATTAGGACTTCCGGGGCTCCATGTCGCAGCACAACTTGGCTTATAAAGAACTTTCCCACTTCATGTGCGGTCCCCCTCGGAAGAGCGGCGGTCTCTGCGTAGCGCGTCATGTAGTCTGTCGCTACGACAATCCACTTGTTCTGTGATCGTGACGTAGGGAACCGGCCTAAAAGGTCCATTCCAATCTGTTGAAATGGTCTCGATGGGACGGCAATCGGTTTCAGAAGTCCGGCGGGTCTTGTCGGTGGCGTTTTTTGTTGCTGGCAGTCACGGCAGCTCCGGACGTAGTGGGTGACGTCAGAGGTAAGGCCGGGACAGTAGTACCTCGCCTTGATTTTTCCAATAGTGCGGGCTGTGCCGAGATGTCCGGAAGACGGGTCGTCGTGGCACGCTTCCAAAATTTCGTCACGAAGGTCCACGGGGATGACGAGAAGGTAATTCGCTCTTGTTCCGGGGCTGAAATTCTTCTTCTCGAGTATGGAGTTTCTCAGGCTGAATGCTGGTAAGCTGCGTTTGAAGGTCCTAGGAACGGCAACGTTGCATCCCTCGAGGTACTCGATTATGACGCGTAAGTCGGGGTCGGCACGCTGCTGGGCCGCTAGGTCGCTCTCCGTCACGATCCCGAAGAACGCCCTGTCTTCATCAGCGTCTTGTGGTGGTGGGTCGACGGGGGCGCGGGACAGGCAGTCGGCGTCGGAGTGTTTCCTGCCGGATTTATAAACGACTGTAACGTCGAACTCCTGCAGGCGCAAGCTCCACCGCCCAAGACGGCCAGAGGGGTCCTTCAAATTGGCGAGCCAACACAGCGCATGGTGGTCTGTTACAACCTTGAATGGCCTTCCATACACGTATGGGCGAAATTTTGAAATCGCCCATATAATAGCCAGGCACTCTTTCTCAGAGACACAATAGTTTTTCTCCTCCTTCGACAGACCCCGGCTGGCATAGGCGATTACCCTTTCGCAGCCGCTTTGCTTTTGGATAAGGACGGCACCCAAGCCTATATCACTGGCGTCCGTGTGCATTTCCGTTTCGGCATTTTCGTCGAAATGAGCGAGCACGGGCGGGCTTTGCAGGCGTTTTTGCAGCTCGCAGAATGCTTTTTCTTGGTCGTTTTCCCAGCTGAAAGGGGTGCTATCTTTCGTCAGGCGCGTGAGTGGCTCTGCAATGCGTGCGAAGTTTGCGAGGAAGCGCCAGTAGTATGCGCACAGCCCGAGAAATCTTCGCACGCCCTTCTTGTCTTTCAGCCTTGGGAAGTTCGCAATGGCTGAAGTTTTTGCCGGGTCAGGTAGGACTCCCGCGGCGTTGACGACGTGGCCCAAGAACTTGAGTTCCCCGTATGCGAAACGGCACTTTTCAGGCTTCAACGTCAACCCCGACGTACGAATGGCCTCGAGTACAGACTCCAACCTTGCAAGGTGTTCGTCGAAAGTCCGGGCGAATACCACTACGTCGTCGAGGTATACGAGGCACGTGTGCCACTTAAGGCCAGCTAGCACAGTGTCCATGACTCTTTGAAACGTCGCTGATGCTGTGCACAGCCCAAACAGCATCACCTTGAACTCGTATAGGCCGTCTGGGGTTATAAATGCAGTCTTCTCTCGGTCTCTCTCGTCCACTTCAATTTGCCAGTAGCCGGTCTTCAGGTCCATCGATGAGAAGTACTTCGCGTGGCAGAGGTGGTCGAGGGCGTCGTCGATTCGGGGGAGGGAGTACACGTCCTTTTTCGTGATTTTGTTCAGTCGCCGGTAGTCAACACAAAACCTTAATGTGCCGTCTTTTTTCTTTACGAGTACGACGGGCGCAGCCCAGGGGCTTTTCGATGGTTGTATAATGTCGTCGCTTAGCATGTCGTCGACTTGAGTCCGGATGGCTTCCCGTTCGTGTGAAGAGACGCGGTACGGTGACTGTCGCGTAGGTCGGGCTCCATCTTCGGTTATTATTCGGTGCTTCGCTAGAGGGGTCTGACGTAGTTTTGCGCTCGACGAAAAACATTCGCTATAGTGACGCAGCAAAGCTAATAACTCGTTCCGTTGTTCTTGCGGTAGCGCCGGATTCTCGTCGAAGGGCTGCGGGAGTTTGAAGGTTTCTACGGGTGTGCGTTCAAAGTCGGCGACCGCGATCACGTCACTTGCTTCTTGCGCTTCTTCGAGGAATGCAATTGCCGCGCCCTTGTTTAAATGCTGGTACTCCTCGGTGAAATTAGTAACCAAAATGTGGGATTGGTGTTCCTTGAACCGCGCAATGCCTCTTGCGACCGACACACCACGGTCGAGAAGCACCCTTTGATGAGTGTCTACGATAGCGTCGACGTCAGCAGCAGCATCTTCATAGTAGACTGCGACCATCAAGCTTGCGCGGAGTGGCAGGGTGACATGATCATCGGCAATCCTTACAGCAGCACGTCGTTCGGGATTCAGTTCTGGCGTCATGGAGTGATTGGGGGAAAAAGTTATTGACTTGATCTGCAGATCGATTATTGCACCGTTGTCCATCAAAAAGTCCATTCCAAGAATTACGTCGCGGGAGCAGTTAGGCAGAATGACGAACGCCGCAGGGTACGTTGTGCCGTCTATGGTGACGCGTGATGTGCACGTTCTACTTGGCGTCACGAGGTGGCCTCCTGCTGTGCGTATGTGCGGACCGTCCCATCTGGTCATAAATTTCTTCAGTTTACACGCAAATGGCCCGCTCATTACCGAATAGTCAGCTCCCGTGTCTACGAGGGCGACTACGTCAAAGCCGTCGATGGACACCTTGACGTCAGATGCAGTCTTCCTCGAGTTCCGGGTTCGCCGAGGCGTCGTATCTCTGCTTGTACGCGTTGACGTTCGGGCACTGTGCATCGTCGATGTCGTCGTCTTCTCAACGGACGTCTCGGTCAGGTCCGGTACGCGTCGCGCCGTGTAGCTGTCGTCGTGTTCAGGAGTCTCGTTAGGGCTAGGTCGAGTCGTCGGGTTGAGGGCATGTCGTGAATGATGGTCTTCAGCGAATCGCTGCGTCGTTGGAGGGTTTTCATTTTTCCGCCGTTGTGCAACTTTACCTCCCGAAGTTGCTGCTTTTAGTTTCCCCCGCGTGGGCTGGGGGCCCTTCCACGTGAGAAGTCAGCAGTGCTGCGGCGGTTCGGTGACTGATACGGGTAGGGCGACGGTGAACGGTTGAAGCGGGCTGGTCCCCGGTTGGTGTTGGAGAGGTATTCTTCGATCTCAGCAGGACGCTGGCCATATCGGGGGCGTGGGGCGTCGACGGAGAACCCTCGCAAACCGAGCCTCTTGTAGGGACAGCGACGGTAGATGTGGTCGGCCTCTCCGCAGTGGTAGCACAGCGGGCGATTATCGGGCGTTCGCCACACGTCGGTCTTCCTTGGCGTCTGGTATTGGTCTACAGGGCGTAGGGCGGGCGGCATTGGACGGCGGTATGGCTCGGCTCTTGACGACGGGTTACAGCAGGGCGGGGTTGACGAACAACCGAGGAGTAGGTCATGGCTTGTGGTTCGCGGGGTGCTTCCGACGGCGTAGAAGTTCCCAGTGCGTTTTGGACTTCTTCTCGGATTACGTCGGTCAGGGAAGCCACTTGAGGTGTGGGCGTCGTTGGAAAAAGCTTCCGAAGGTCCTCCCTGACCACTGCTCGGATGGTCTCTCGCAATGTATCGGAGCTTCCATTTGCGGCACCGATGGTCTCCGACAACAGCGCATTGACAGGGAGGTCGTACTGCCTCATTCGAATTTCTAGCGTCTTCTCCATCGCGGCCGCCTCAGACGCGAATTCCGCCACTGTCTTCGGAGGGTTACGGACTAGACAAGCAAAAAGCTCTTGCTTCACTCCTCGCATTAGAAACCTGAGCTTCTTTTCCTCGGTCATTTCAGGGTCCGCACGACGAAAAAGTCGCTTCATGTCCTCAACGAAAATCACGACTCCTTCGTTGGGGTGCTGCGTTCGAGTTTCAAGCAAAAGCGCAGCTCGCTCTTTTCTCACCACGGTAGTGAAAGTCTTAAGGAACTCCCTTTTGAATTGAGTCCAGTCGGTCAAAGAGCTCTCATGGTTCTCGAACCAAGTTCGAGCAGCATCTTCTAAGTAAAAGAAGACATGCCGGAAAGTTTCTTCGTCGTCCCACCTGTTGAAGATGCGGACGCGCTCCAGCTTCTCCAACCATTCTTCGGGGTCTTCAGCGGGGGCTCCCCGGAACGATGGCGGTTCTCGGGGCTGCTGCAGGATGATTGGCGACGTTGTTTCTTGCACCATGGTGTTGGTTGCAGCGTTCCTTCTCTTGGGCCCTTCTGGCAGAAGACCGAACTCGGGTAGCAATCCTTGCAGTCGGGGGCTTTCCCTGGTTGGACTGGCTTGGCGGCTTCGAGATGTCGTAGAGAGCATAAAGGCTTAGTACCCCGCACCTCCACCAGATGTCGCGAAGACAAGGACGATGCAGTTGTCTTGAATTAGAAACACGTTTATTGGAGCGAACTTGTGCTCCCCTAACAACTCAAAAGAATACAGAGGCGGCGAAGCAGCGGTCAACAAAGTGACTTGCACAGGCGAGTGTCGTCGAATCGAATGGCCCGGCGTCCGCACTGCAGGCTTTTTATCTTTCGGCGCGCGTGGTTCTAGAAACGGCGATTCACATCGAGAACATAGTAGATCCAAGAAGATTACTCTGGGCTGTTCACGTTAGATCAGAATGCTTTCCCTATCACGACAGATAACACATGCGGCACAGAAAGAAAAAAATGGAACACGCGCTTCCCTTGGCGCAGAGATAACACAGACCTGCGCAGCCGGGCGGTAGGAGCAAAACACAAATAAACATACCCAATGTATGGTTCGCGGCAATATTATACTATTTTATTGCCCTTGGGAAAGCATTTATGAATTGCTTTCACAGCTATCGAGATGGCATTTAGGTAAAACTGCTAAGTTTGTCCTCCAATAATGCTCCTTGCAGGTGCGCACGGTCGCGGGGCACTGTGCACCACGCCGGATTGGGGGACAACCATGGTGCATGTTTATCGAGTACGCTATACACTGACGCAACTCGATCGGTTAGCGGTAGCTAGAGCACGTCCCCGAAGCGGCGCCGCCTGCTGCGCCTACCCAATATCGCGGTCGCTACAGCATGACATGCGTGGCTCGTGATTCAGATCATTCAAACAGCCCTACAGCGCATGGCACCTGGAAAGAAAATGGACCTTTTTCTAGCAGCGATGTGAGCATACCCGGGCTGTCGGTCCGGCATTCTTGGAAAGCGTCTACCTCAAAATAAACAAAAGGGCACTCTTGAGCTTTCCGCTTGGGGAGCGACTATGCTGTCTAGCCTTGCACGTTTTTCTTTTTTCTCTTTCGGCAGCTCGCGGTGTGGTCATAGGAACACCGATTGGAAAGGCAGAAAGGCTCCGTGCTGGTGCGCCCTTTCCACTTGCGCTAAGAAGCCCCGCGGCGGCGATCAGCCCTCTTGTCAACGTGAATTTATACATCGGTCTGCAGGGTGCCCCCACTGTACCGCACATTCGGCACTCCCCAGCATGTCTTTTTCCACGTGCACCTCTTCGCCGTCGAGTCGATCGTTTTTTGTGTTACTGTGAGTGTTTCTGCATTTGCAAAATTTGGCAATGTCAAAGTAAGTACGCTTAGATGCCGAGCAAGTGCAGTGCGCGACGATGCCGCGGCGACCACACCGCTGACACGAAGGTACACGTGTTCACGTTCCCGAGTGAAAAAAGACTGAGGAATGCATGGATACACGCGGTGCCGCGAGAAAGCCTCACCGAGAATTCCAGGGTAAGATTATTTTTCATTTTGGTATAGAATTGCGCTTTCATTTCAGGAGGATACACGTGCATGTGTAACTGGCTCCCAAGCCTCACTTTTGTATGACAAGCACCGAAGGCTTTGCTTATTGGAGGTAATATTTTTTCTGGGTATGCGAACTTCACATCGCGGATGCGGATATTACTCGTGTACCCACGCATACAATTTAGGACAGTGGCCTTCGCTCTCGCGGGTACAACAAGGGTACCCAAACAACTGATGTCCGAGCCTCGACCTATATAAACACCCTAGAACCAGTGGACCCGGAGTGTGGTTCGAGACTCGCTTAACCTGGGTGGTGCGTCTGATGCGTTCTATCACTCGATGCTTTACGCTTCCGAATTCTTCTCGGAAATTTGTCGTTCGCGTACATACGTGTTGAGGTTGCAGCTAATGCGTTTCCAAAAGTTGTAAGAGTGGTAGCGCATAGTGTTCTTCAGAGCTGTTTACCTGGACACTCAGTGTTTCCCTGTTTTACCGCCTTTTCCTGCATCTATTTTGCAAAACCTTAGTGCCAGCCACTAGTTCGGTTTAGGTACAGTCGAATGCTTTATGTCAGTAAACACGGGAGTGCGTGCCGCTCAATGCATGCACAGGGCTTTGTTGCGAGGCTGACGCACCCTCGCAGATTGTGCACTTAGTGGGCGCACTCCCTGAAACCGCTTTATCGCGTGGCCGCCTGCTGCATTAGTTACGTCGCGGTAGATAACCCATTTGGTATCACTCAGTCGGGCAGCGAAAGTAAACATTTTAATGCATTCGTTGGGTAATTTACCGGAACATGAGCACGTGAAAGAACAACAGCATCACTTGTTTGGCAAGACAGGTTTCAGATCTCATTTATTTTAAGGATGCGGTCTTTATCCGGTGGCTTTTCACAGCTCGGATTAGGATGAAGTTTCTACAGTGTCCATGCACGAAAGCGCGTTTCTACTGTTTCCGACATCGGGAGTTTTTTCAAGTTTCTTCAAAATAATGTGTCATCCTAAATTGTCTTTATTTTGCTTTTATATGCTATCTTCCGATTTTTGTGCCCCATGTTAGCCAAATATTGCTTCATTACAGCCTCTATAGCACACGGCCTAATGTTTCAGTTTTATAACAAAAAGACTGTGCCACTGAATTATAGCGTGACCAACCAAAGTTCGTATTAAGTCCGCTGCAGCTGATAATTTGCTATATTAGCGTTGGTAATAGGTGCGTTCATCTGTACTCCACTGGGCATTTAAAGATAGCTTACACATCTTAACAAAATAATATCCACGGGGCTTTCACTCATACTTTAAGGAAAATTCGGTAAATATAAATGCATGCTAATGAAATCTTAGTAGCACTACCAAGGTAAATATATATGGTAGCGAAGCTTCGGGCCAAAAGCGGTTCAGAACCTATTGCCAGCGACATCAGCATATGGGCTTATGGGAGTGGCGATTGAAACGTGACTAGGCGAGGAGGGAACAAACACTAGTAACAAAAAACAAATTTCGTTCTACAACAAAACAACATTTATATTTTACGAACGATATTTATTTCTGAATCACATTTATTTAGGCCCAGTGTGCAAATAATTTATGAAAAAGCTGTTCATTCTCAAAAACCTTTTTTGTAGCGCCCTCTGAAGAATGGCACATGTCATTGCTCTGTGGTGCAGTCTTTGTAGTGTTCGGAAAGGCGCTCCTAAAGTTCGTCTGCTGGGAAACGCCCCTCACGTGTTTTGGTGGTGTGCATGTGCATTCGTTCTTCCTTGTTAATTTGGTGTGCTCTTAATTTTTGCTGTGCGTGGACTTGCGATGTGCGTTGTATCGTCGGTGAACATGTTTAGTACCGTGCCCGGCGGGCACGGTAAACTACAGGACGATGCTGCCAACGGTTGGAGCGAAGCGCATTCCTCGGTACCTACGGAAACGATGTGCTGCAAAAGGTTGCAGCAGCAACTCGCGTACGCCTGGCGTTTTACTGCACCATTTTCCTCTCATTTCCACAGGTAACGCAAAACTATAGTACTGTTCATACGTGCACGGGGGTTGTGTAAGAGGACGTGGTGGTGCTTCGAAAAAAAGTGGGTTTAAAGCTTTGTTATGTCACAGTTATCTCTTGATTTCACCTCAGGCTGGCTCGGAGCAAGTGGTGTCAGTTTTTCTAGAACTTCTCAGCGTAGTACCACTCGAATTAAACGAGTCGCTTTAATTGTCTATCTCAGTGTCTTCTCTATTGCATTACAACGCTTGTAGTAAGCTTCCCGCACTTGTATGCGCAAGCATTATTTCCATCGCAGTACTCTGTTGTGCTGCTCCATGCTGCGCTGCTGCCAGATATTTGCTGCTATGTGCTTTTACATACTGCCGTCACTTTCGTTTGAATTGATACGTTGTTCCTCTTGTTAATTATCTTTGGGGACACTTGCCTAATAATGCGACCTGGAAATTGCAGGCGTGAATGCTGAGTGCACTTCTGTAGAAACCCATGTCTACTTGATAAGAGGCCGGTGCAGCTGCGGTGTGCTCGCTGCACTTTCGTGAATCGGCATCCCTGCGGCACGGTTTTCTGCGTGAAGATGCAGTGCCTAGTTCTTTTCTCTTGTTTCGAAGTAGTTCTGCTGTTCACGCTTTTATTGTTCATAATGCTATGTGCTACGGGTCAAGTCAATTTTTCGGCGCGTAAGGAAAACCATAATGCATGTAGTGCTCACGAACATTTTGTACTTATTGTATACGTGCTGATTTTGTGCAGTGTGGTAAATTTGTTTTATGGTTATCCTGAAATAAAATTCAAATGTCTGATTATAGCATGACTATGCGTTATTTCTTCTCTTAGAACAGAAGCACACAAACTGAGCAAGCATTATATAACCTTGATCTATACTTAAGGCACGCACGCAACATGCGTATGTGCGACGCAATTAAACCCAGCAGTGGCGTTGGTAGAAATTGGTATCGGAGTAAGGAGTGGGCACGTTTTTCATATGAAAGGGGGGCCGGGGAGAGTGTTCAAGTGCCATTTTGTGCTCTGTATCCCAAGGCAGAAAAAAACTTCCGGTCGGGGGGGGGGTACGTTTGCCACCTACTGCAATCAAAATAAGCACCTGATTGCTTTTATGCAGCAGTGGAAGGCATGAATACAGACTAAAGGTTTAGAGACGATGCAAAATGTTTTTATAAAGAGTGAGGCGAATCATACGACAGTATGCTTAGGTACGTTTCTCTAGTCACGAGTGTAAGCTGGCGTTTACTTGAAGCACACACGCCAAGGTCTCGCCAACTTGCGTCAGATGGCAATGACATAAGCCCTCAGTGATCAGAGGCCTGCTAAAGGTTTAGAGACGATGCAAAATGTTTTTATAAAGAGTGAGGCGAATCATACGACAGTATGCTTAGGTACGTTTCTCTAGTCACGAGTGTAAGCTGGCGTTTACTTGAAGCACACACGCCAAGGTCTCGCCAACTTGCGTCAGATGGCAATGACATAAGCCCTCAGCGATCAGAGGCCTGCTAAGGCTATTTTGAAGTCAAATTTTCCTCTTAATGCCACCAAAATGACGTCACTTTCTGACCGGATCTTGCGTCACATCCTGTTTATTTTTTGTTCCGCCGGAAGTGTTCCCTTCTCACACAGATGGCGCTAAGCCCAATGAGCAGCTAAGGAGCCGCCATTTTCTGAACGTATGGGCTTCTATGGAAGCTTCGCTACCACTTATATTTACCTTGGCACTACCGCCATGTCATATTTGCCCGAGAAATGTGCCCCTTGCATGAGCATGTTCTCCTGCTGAATTTGGTTAATACATTTTCGGTCATTAATGTTTGTTGTTTTCGGTGTTAGCACTACAGCGGGTGTTGAATAATGAGCTGCTCTTTTTCCTAGTTACATTCTCCAGAAATGGTTTAAAAATCAAGAGTTTGCTCATTCTAGCCATCCAACAGAGACCTCTCTATGCTGGAATTGATGCCATTTTGCGCCGCTTTTTTCTTCTTATCTACATAAGCAGAAAAAATGTCCTGTGGGCTGCAATGTGCATTTACACCTGACGTAGTGATTAGCTGAAGTGCATTTTTTTAAACCTCAAGCCTAATTGTCCAAATTAGCAGTTCTCGATTTAAACAAATAAAATTTATTTCGTAAAAGTTGCCTAAAGGTTTTAACAGGGGCTATGGTGACAAAATTGCATGGAATTACCTTTCAGCACCACTAATGACAATTTTCCTATGCATCCTGTTGTGAAGAATTTAAGGCAGAATAAAAGCACTAGCAAGGGGGAGAAATTGGTTCAGGCCCTCTAATTATTTGAGGACGTGACAGTAATTTTTACGAAATTTATGTTCAGGGTTAATGAAAAAGAGCTTGGACATTGACTACTGATAACTCTATTTGTTTCATTTCATTTGCAAGATTTATTAAAGCCAGAGCTAAATACAAGAGGTACATCTAAATAAATTCAGTGAGAAACTTTTGCTTCCATCAAAGGGGACCAAGCTGGCCCAGAAGAATGCAGCCACTGATCCATCGCCACAACAAAGCAACCTGCAACCACCTTAATTCGCATGCACGCGCAGAATTTTTGTAATAAATTTTGGAACGTATGTCTGAAGTGTTTGTCAGCATTTGGGGTGCAGCATTAATTGCTGCTGTTAACTGAAGTTCAATATATACGCTATCGACGTGGTCATAAGCTCAATCCATATATAGCCATATATAATGTTAGGCCGCCATATAGTGCTTACCCATATGGCCTCGCCCATATATGGCCACATCAGGAATTGGGCATATAAGGCTATATATGGCCCACATCAATTTATGGCCCCACCTTATATGGCCATGTCAGGAATTTGCTTATATGGCCATATATGACACACCCATTTATGACCACATATCCCCGGTTCCTGACGTGGCCATATATAGCATTTTCGTAAGGGTTGCTATAAAGTTGGTCGGAATGATTATGTAGATGTATTCTGTGCCGAGTGGTTATTCATATGAAATTGACTTTTTTCATCGGCTTCCTTGGTTGTGCGCTAAATGCGTCGTAAAAATATCGCTCTTTGTTCGTGTACAACTGTTTGTATTTGTTTTCAACTTCTTTTGCTACAAATTCAGCTCGGGACATAACACTTATTTCCCGTTGCCAAAACAATTCAGCTCAGTATCACACTCCACGCCGCTAACATCCACCCGAGCACGACAGCGTCGCACAGCACCAACAACTGCGCCGTGCCGCGCTCGCCGCTTCTTTGGGTTCCCAAGCTCCCTCACCCTCTTTAATTGCGCCATAGGCGCAGCCGCTACCTCCGAACACGATCTTGTTGTGCTTGCTGATGACGGGACAGCGGAGGGTGAGAACCTATTGTATTTCTTACAAAGTGGACGTAGTTCAGAGAAACCTAGATATGCACATTAAAAGCTTGTTCTAGCCTCGTGAAGTCTTCGTTTCACTTAGGTAATATTTTATTTAGCTAAAATTGGTATACTATTCCTACAAAGCCTGCCTTTGAATACTGTTGCTTCCCCGATTCCTCGCGGTTTTATCGTTCTTCTAGTCTACGACGTTACCTTAGCTCTCTTCGCATTTCGGACACTCTGAAGTAAAGCAGGTCGCTTTACTTCAAAAGCCGCTTGCCTGCAACGGCTGAACGCTTTCTGCTCCTGCGCAACGTTCAGAAAAGACGGCACGTCCTCGTTCTTATCCATCAACAAGCTCGCACGTAAATGGTGAGGGCAGCGCTACTCTTAGCCAAACGTCACAAAATTCTCCTATATGTTTAGAAGGGTCTTACCACCCCCCTCACCCCAACTTGAATAGGGTGCAAGCCGTTTCCCTCAGACTATTACAGACCGGCATATATCCTTGTCTGGCAGTTCTACACGAAGATTGCCTCACCGTATATCGCGATGACGCCTTCCCGTCCTGCGAACTGACATCTACTCTAGCTCAGATGCTCTGGGAGTGCGGGTCCGCATACCCGAAGTTCAGCAAGGAGGCGTGGGACTCTCTTCTCCGTCATCTCGTTCTAAACAAGCAAATCCTGGCCGTCCGGTGGGCCGTGACCGGACCGGTGGGCTAGACCTGGTGGTCCCGACGTGGGACTAAAAGGGTGCGCGACGATCTCGCGCCATCGCACGACCCCCAATAAAATCATTTTATTCACTCACTAACTCACTTGGCAACGTGAAGAACCAGCTGCGGATAGCGCATGTGCCAAGGCAGCGGTGGTAACACGCAGCGGCGGCAGAGCTTGGGGCGTCCATTCACCTGATGCGTTGCAAGGCCGAGGCGTGGCTACGGTCAAACGAAGGTGAACTTGCTTGCAACGGCCAAAGACGTATCGGCTGGGTTTCAACGTTTTGCTTGAAAAGCGAGAGTGCCCTGACAACACAATACAATCGTCCCGTCGGGCCACTCCAAGGTGGCGGGCTGAAGATGTCTCTCGGGAATGAGAGCACAGTAGAAGGGTTTTGGGCGAAAAAAAACGCTAAAATTTGATGTAAACTCAATGCACCTGTCGCGTGCAAATACCGCAAATACAGCTGTCGTGCCGACAAAAACCACATTCGGAGAGGTTTTTGGAGATTTGCATTTTAAGAGTCCTCTGCACTGTTCTTCGTTTGTAGTTTAACTAAAACATTTATGCGGACTTCCACCTAGTACCTTCATGTCAAGTTCTCGGTAAGTCCCGTTCATTGCGATGCTAATCTTCCAGGTACGACTTCGCGAAAACCATGGTCAAGGTCATTTTTGGCAATTGCGGGTAGTGCCGTCTGACATGTGTATAGGTCTTTGACCCACGAAGGTGAAGTGTCTGAAAAAAAACGCATTTTATTTATCCAAAACAGGGTTGATTTTATTCATCCCCAACGTCGAATGACTGCATGGTCCGACCATTTATTTCCAAGCGTAATGAGGTGAATAATGTTCATATTGGACACTCCTGAAACGAAAAAAAGCACTGCGTAATGCACCTGTTATGAATCAGCCCGCCGAAGCTGTTTGTGCAATACTCATCGGCTGTTCAGCGAAGCCTACACTACGTGCGCCTTTCAAGCTGGCCCCCCTGTCGGTGACACGCTTGAAGCTGACGGATTCAACGCGTCGCTACATGTCTGGGTCGGAGGCGCCTCGTTATGAGCGTGATTCAAACTTCGGCGTTACCAGACGAGGCATGCTTCAATCTGTCCGAAGAAGCGGAAACCGCTGCGGGGACGTCCTTTCTCCCCACTCTCGGACTCAGCGTGCGCCGCTACTAACTACCGCTCACGAACTCTGGAAAGAGTGTTGTGTGTGTCTGCCGTCGTGTCGTGTGCACAATCTAGAGGGAATGCGTGCGTAGCCGTTGGCGCTTTGGGTATAAATAAGAGCCCCCAAGCACTGTAGTTCATTCCTGTTTGAGCAGTGGATCAATGCTGTCACTCTGCTCGAGTCCGGTACTGTAACTCGCCTATCGGGGCATTGTTCTTTGGCATCGCCCATCTGTTGCCATGAAGTAAACAAGTCAAGTTTGCCTTCGGCTTCTGGTCTTCTTCAAGGCAGCAACATTGGCTGGCCGCTTGATTCACCACGCTACCACACGCACGCCGGAGGCGACGGAGCTGGGCTCGGGTACGCCCTCCCGGATGCAACACGCCCAAAACGGTACAAGTCGGATCTATCACCCGTTATTGCACCATTGCCGGAGTTTTAAGATCTCAACGCTGTAAAAAGCTGTGACAAAGCCATGACTTCAGCTCTTTATAAGTGTATGCATATGTAGCCTTTGTGCAGTTTCACAAACTCTTCCGTAGTTTGAATTCCTACCCCGTAAGGCACATTCTACGATGATCCAACTACCTGTAACAACATATGGTCTACTAAAAAGATGCCCTACAGATACCTACGGGAGAAGAAAGTTTACCACGGACAGCTGTTCAAGAGTTTTGCTTAAAAAGACAGGCCATAATAACTTAATATAATGCGCGTAGGTGTACCTGGAAGAGCACAGTGGGTTGCTCTAATGAGCACGAGGTCGCGGGTTCTATTCCCGGCCGCGCGGCCGCTTTTCTACTGTAGGCGAAAACAAAAACGACCCTGTATACGAGATTTCAGCGCACGTTAGAAATCCCCAGATGGTCAAAATAATCCGGAGCCCTCCATTACGGCGCTCCTCCTCGCCTGCGTTCCGTCGGCGCGTCAACCCAACAATCAATCAAGCGCACAGCGGGTACCGATCAATGATGGAAACGCGGCATTACTTACATTCCCCTTCATTATTAATGCTCGTTTTAAGTGCGAATGCACTTTATAAGCGACTCTGAATTCCGTTGACCGCCGTCCGTCCACATAGCAACAGCTGCGGGTGCGCGCGCTCCTCGTCTTCCTTGGCAACGGGGGGGAGATGGCACATACCCACGTGGGGGATTGGCCAGGAATATCCTCGTCTTCCTTGGCAACGGGGGGGAGATGGGCGCGCGCTGCCTGGCCGCTGACATGGCACATACCCACGTGGGGGATTGGCCAGGAATCGGGCGTGAGAAGGGCTAATGCACCCGCTTAAAGGAGTACTGACACGAAATTTCAAAGCTGAGATCCGCTCTAGCAATCAAGTACAACGACAACACAAATAGGCGTCTGTGAATAAATGCACCTTTCTTTCTTTGTAATTGTGTGTGTGTGTGTGATCTCTCTTTCGCGAACATTACCGAACCGCGCAAATTCAACTCGTGCATTCGCACTTTCACATTCTTCCCCTCGGGGAAATGCGGGGAAATTTTTTTAAATGTCGTAAGACCAGAATTCTTCCGGGTTGGCCATTTTCGGCGAGCGGTGCGCCGCCTTGAGGGCATTTCTTATTGAGTGCTGGGGGAGCATACTACGCCGCACTCACACGCTGTTGCTCCGTGCCGTACGTGGATATTAGTCGTCCAAGCGGCATCGAAAGTCGGTAAGTGTCATTTATTCGGTATGTAAGCAGCGCAATGTTTAACAATGCTTTAAAGAAAACGACCAAAGCTTAGTGCTGAGAGGTTCGCCCATAAATTCAATTCCCAACTCGCTAAGGTGGCATGCCACCCCACACGCGTTCTTTCCTGATGGGGGTTGCCTGCCATGCTACGTTATGCCTTGCCAGCGGGACGCTTACGTTGTATCACCAATTGATGTGTATCCTATAAATTCTGCTAAGGTTGCCGTCAATGCCTTTATTTGGCGATGTCCACAAGCTTCGTCCGGGCGTTGTTGTGCCATTGTTGGCTGCACCAACAATCAAAGTAAGTGAAAAGTGCTCATTCAAGAAAAGTAAGAAGTGCACTACGAGAAATGAAGTGTCTCTATGCGGTTGCTATTAGCCGCAAAAATCTCCTCCGCCCCTTCAGTGTGGCCGCAAATCGGTCAGCGCGCTGAGTCGGACCGTTTTTGAACGTAGCGAAATTGCGCGAGTAAGCACGGTCAGACGCACACTCATGCTCCATCCTTATTGCACGTTACTGTTCTCTGCAAGTATGTACTGTTCATTTAGTTGAGAGGAAGCGGACAAAAATCAAACCGTCCCTATGAGGAACTCGGGCACGCGAAAAAGGCATCCGAAAGTGAAGTAGCAGCGTGGCGGTGGCGGAGCACGCCAGTCGTATCGGGAAATCGCTGTTTGTGGTTCCCACCTGCCGCTGAAACGAAAAAAAACGTTGGTGAAAGCTTGATGTATCTATAAAGTTGCCCATGTTTTTATAGCCGTAAACAGTGTTAAGCGTCGGCAGATATTCGTAAAACACATTTTACTTTTATGAGGATGTAACATCTACGTCCTGCACAACTAGAGCGAATATTTCAGGGCCTGGTTTCACAACCAACTGAGTATAATTTATTAGACTGCCTATTGAATGACAACACGTTCCCGCACCTACAGCAGGAGACAATGCTCAGAAGTTTTCTCTATCGCGCCATCGGAGGCAGTTGCTGAATGCGCCAACCCACTGACTTCTGAGCGTACGTAGGAGACATTTGGCAAGCGTCGCCCGCGCATTCCCACATGCCTCCTACACTCTAAGCCCTCTTATATGACGTGCTCTCTCCATACAGCACTTTCTATGTCGGGCGAACTTGTATGACACGTAAACGAGGTTTCTTCCGGTTTCCGGAGCTTTTGTGTCGGCCCTTGAACGTAACCTGACAATGCGCGCCAACTGGCGGAACAATGAAATACAACTTCTATTTGATGCCTCTGCGTGAAACTTGTTAGTTTTTCCCAAGGCTCCCGACAACACGACAAAGGCATGTTGATCAACAGCAACACGAGGAAGGCGTGGCAAGGTTAGGGAAAGGTAAACAAATGGCCCGATCGAGGCGCAGTAAGATATCGGTGCACGCTAAGCGGCGCCAAACATTTATTGAAGGGCTACCACTGATTTCCCTACGTGTAAGTAGTAAGCATACATAGTTCAAAAGAAGCCAGAGACCATGATACCGGTGACGGCGTCGCTTGTAGCATGCCGGAACGCACACTGTGCTTGCGAGTATCAGATGGCATTACTTTAGATATGAGTAACAATTTGCTTACGTTGGCCGTCCCCTGTTTGCACTGTTACACTGCGTGTTGCAGTAAGTGTGAGAAAAAGTTCACTTAGCGATTTTTAATGAATATTCCGCGCCGGAACAAGCCATGGCTTCAACTCAAATGGCAGCGGCTACATGTGTCTGCTGCTGCGTCGGCCGTCCCCAAGAAATTTCCGCGTGGCCGCGCAGAAATCGTTAAAAATAGCGGCGCAAGCGTATGATGGAAAATCTTGCGTATGTCGATGTACACATTCAAGATGTGCTAATTGGGACGCATGCACGCACGCACACGCACGCACACACGCACACACACGCACACACGCACGCACGCACACACACACACGCACATGCACGCACGCATTCACGCACACGCGCACACGCACACGCACACACGCACACACGCACACACGCACACACACGCACGCACGCACGCACGCGCGCAGGTATACTGAAGTACTCAGTAACACTTTTTTGAAACGTTTAATGCCGTCATTTTCCTATATTTTTCCCAAAAAATCAGAGAAGAAGTTCCAAGTATTGAATAGTAGCTCCATGTATTGACGGCATGCCTTGCACATTGCTTCGACCGATTGACATAGGAACATTCGCCCGCGATCACTAACAAGATCACGAGCCGCTCGATGACACACATTGAAGTGATCAAGAAGAAATAAAGCGACGTCTCCTGCTGCAGCCGCTAGCAATGCAGCCGCTTCGGCAATGCGCATCGTGTTATCGATAGCGACAATAATTCAGCGGTTTCTAGAGGTCGCCCATAGCAGATGTCTGTAGAGGTCTATGCAAAATGGTAGGATGGTTTGCGGGACGCGGTAGTGGTTTTAGTGGCTGGCAGGAGTACCTGCCGGAGACTTTGGCCCTGGTATATGACACATGAGTGGGCATAATTGCAATTGAAGTTGTACATGTGGCGCTTTTAATAGCTTAAAAGGTCCTCATAGTATGTTTGAACAACGCCAGCGTCGGCGAGGTTGGGTGAGCGTTAAGACACGCACAAATGTGAAAACGGCGATGGTGAGGGTTCACAAGCAGCTAGTTATACCCTTGAGTGAGATATTTGAACAGGTAGTGAAGTCCGTCAGGCAGGGCTCATTCAATAGCTTGCCTGTACACTGCATAGAATTTTTATTGACGGAACGCGAATTAAAAGAAAGACCTAATGGAAATAAATGAGGATTCTTGCGTTCCTCACGGTTACGTCATATTAAAAAGACGAAAGACAGCAGCCATTATTCAGAACGCATGCCAGCTCACAGAGAAGCGACGAAAGGGATATATGCTAACGTCTTGATGTATACTGTCGGACGGATAGATTACGCGTATGTAGAATTTTTGAAGCCGCAGAGCCCATCTCTAGCGGCGCTGCCACGGATCTTTGAAGGGCAGCAACCAGATCGCATGGTGGTGTCTAACTGCCTCAAAAGGTCCGTCATACGAATATTGTTGAAACTTTCCAACCGCCCATACAATGGCCAGAGAGATACTTTCTATGACCGACCAGTTCAATGTTGCCATGGTCAGCGTGCGGCTGGCATAGGCAACAACGTACTTACAAAAATGTGGTTGTTCCCTCTTCCATAGGAACCGGTAAAACATGAAAGTGAAATATGCATTGCAGGAGCAGTGGAATGTTTATTTTGCATCGGCATCGAAACTTGACAGTCGAAACTTGGCATCGGCATCGAAACTTGACTTGAGAGCTTCGAAACTTGACAGTCATATCTAGAGCATCGCCAACGAAAGGCTGTAATTACCAACTGCCACTCTGATACAAGCCCATTCATTCAGCTCTGCCAAAGGGCAGTATACTTGGCGTATAGCTACTCAGCCTTTTGAATAAGGATGTTGTCCGCTGAATTGGTTGTATATGATTACTACTTAATCCTACGTTTTGTGTCCCATTTAATAGGCATAACAAAAAGGCTTACAGTACCCTTGCTTGATTGAATTCTTAGAGCAACAATTCTTTAAAATCATAACAAGAAAACAAAGGCTATATTTATAAACCTTAAAAACAAAGCACTGAGCTCGTCCCCCTTTAGCTAAAGTTTCAGTGTATTGAAGTTGTTCAATCAGCAAAAGCCTAGGCGTAATACGTCAACAAATTATATGCCATGCGATTTATATGGTGATAAAGTAACAGGCAGACTGTCCAGAATAACAAGCTTGATTGATTGATTGATTGATTAATTGTAGGGTTTAACGCGTCGACGCAAAGCAGGAAATGAGCCACGCCGTAGTGGAGGGCTCCGGAATAATTTTTTTCACCTGGCGATCTTTAGTTGTGCCGAAATGTCGAACACACGGGCGTTTTTTCTTTTCGCCTCCCGCCATGGCCGGGAAACGAATCCGCGGGCTGGTGCTCAGCAGCACAACACCTTAGCCACTGAGCCACCGCGGCGGGTAATAACAGGCATGCTATCTAAGATTTGCTTTTTGCTGCCGTGAGCACTTAAGATCATGTCTTACAATGTTTTATTTCTGTCTATTATTTCCGCACTGCCACCTGGTGTAGGATACCACTACTGATTCTAACGCGTCAAAACTGACACTAATACAAAAAGGTACTCCGTATAGTTGCCGATGCCTCTTAACACGCACAATTGCCCATTTTGCACTCCTTATCAATTACTCCTGTAAAGACATCTATAGGCTGCAATTACTCCGCCCGCGAAAATGTAAGAAAAGTAACAACACGTACCTAAACACAATAGACAGTTTAGCTTGAAAAATAAAACCTCCCCTACGCGTAATATTGACATTTTGATTCTACCCTACTCCAGCACACACTACTGCCTTCAGATGTTGCGTTATCAGCCACCTCAGTTACTGAACTGATCAGGTGAAGTAAAGGCACTGATATGCGATTCCGCGTCGGCAACTGTTTTTATTTTGTCGCTTTTTCGTCTTTGCTGCTCAGACCTACGCGAATAATAACTTTTGCACATAGTTTAGTTTTTCTAAATATAAACTTGAATGGGTCATGAACTTCTTGACGCAATGATGGTCTGCAGTATGTACTAAAATAAATAAAATAAATAAATAAATATCGGCACAATGTGTATTTCACACTGTACAGTTATAGTTATATAAAAATTACACGCGAAATTTAATTTGTACAAAATTGTAAGTAGGAATCATTTATGTGTATATCGCGTTCCCTATAACGACACTTCCCTTGTATATGGGGTGCTCTCCTACTGGAGCCGAGCAACGGTGTTTTGATTATGCCCTCACCATCTAGAACTATTGTGTATGTTGATGTTGAAAATAAACCTATAATTTAATTGGATTGCTAAGCTCGTCGAGGTTTTAAAAGTAAATTATAATGTCAAAAACAGTATGCGGATTTTTAAAAGTAGCATATAGGATGGGTCCCCGTCGATAGCTTTGAAGATATGCCTTATTTAGTTGGACGCTTTGCGTAACAAACACGTGGCCTCCGACAGACGAGATAGGCGCTACTCTCAGCTGAGGACATTTTTAACAGGATGAGGCCATATAAGTCAGGAATGCACTAAAAAAGGGAAGAAAGGATAAACCACAGGCTTCTAGGAAGCGGCCTACATTATTCAAATGTTTTTTTTTTTGAAAATCGCATATTCTGGCATAAATATAAAGCGACGGCTCGCGCGCTCACATGGTCCCCTTTGTTTTCATAAAAACGTTCGTCAGCAACACCACAGTTGTTTCAAATATGCTTGGCTTGAGCAACTTGGGTTTACAATCACAATCAAAATCCTTACAATGTAACAGCAAGTGCGAACGAGTCCCATTTTTCATGGATAGGGGATGTTTTCTAAGACGGTCATTGAAGAATGGGCCGGTTATGCCGATATATACCTTACCACACAACAGTGTAATTTTACAAACAACACCGATCACATGTTTGTTACATGTTCTGAACTTCTATTGAATGCGTACATTTTGAGGGAAGGGCGGCAAGTTTTAGTCACTGAAAACAAAATCGCCACATTGTATCTGGCTGCTACGCCAATCTAAGCAAGGACGGTGTAACCACAGGCCTTGGTTTATTTCGCAAGCTCTTGTGGGTAGCCCTTGGTGAAGCAGCTTTCGTTTTTTTTAACAAAACCTCCAGCACTGCAACAACGATAGAGCACAAAAATTGTGCGGCTTTTCCGCGCTCCATTCCTGATGTTTTCAATGGGCAAAATTCCTGTTCCTGCGTGGCAATTCTCTATTACTGCCTAGCTATTTCATGAAAAGAACTGCTTTGCTCAGCCTTTATTATGAAATAAAATTTCTCAGAAGATTTGTGCATCATATAAACATAAGGCACAAAGTGCGATGGCGCGTTTTGCCGTTTTGGATTGCGCGGAATTCAACAGTTCTTTAGATGCTCAAGTAGAATATTTGCAGTAAACGTGCTCGTCCTGAAAAGCGATGCTTATGGTTAATAACTAAAGTCTACTGTAAACAGGTAGGTTATATTGATATTGATATTGGTTATGTTGAGCCCATTCTTGCCCTGTCAAAATGGCTTAAAGTTTTCATGACTGCGTTAAGATAGGTAACTCGGTCCTGCTTTTCAAACAGAACCAGAAAATGCTCAACATGTACAACCATTAGGAACCTTGTCACAGTTGATCGAATCAGCCATCAGAATCGAAAACTCCCAAAAAAGGCTGCACAATGCTGGGGCCACACAATAGCGCAAACACTCTTCTTAGGTATGCCGATATTATTTTCAACCATAACGCGGGTATCGCTGAGGTAAAAGTTAAGAAGGACCACGCAGTTGTTAATAAACATAACGGCGGCATTTTGAATCTTTATCTCGCTAATGGCTTTAATGCATTCTATAACAGGAGACAGAAAAACCGCTGAACATTGTGTGGCACCAAAAGCAATCTTTCAACACCTATCCAGAAAGCATTACATATGTCGGTCCATCCTTGTTAACATCTGTTACAGCTACAGAGCTATGACCTTTACCCCGGCCATGCAAGCATAAAAGGACCCTAGATGGTGAAAACAAGATTGCTGCAGTAGCAGATCATGGTGGCGAGTGTTTCCATAGACTATTTTCGCAACTAGCATTTTTTATGACGGCTGAAAGCGCCACAAACGCGAAAACAGGTTTCGATGAACCTTGCCCTTTCAGCAACTGCGGTGTGTGACGTCACAAAGGTTTTAATGGCGACAGCTGATGAGAGAAGCATGTATAGTTGTTTTTCATCTATAAAAAGTTCCTAAGTGATCGAACACATGGAGTAAAAGTGAGCAAAATCCTCTCGTGCGCTCATCTCATTTACAAACTACCCCCTGCAGCGTTTTACATTTCAATGCAGGCTGCCTCCCTCACCATTCAGTCAGGCGTCATTCTTTAGATTAGTTTCAGTAAAGCATTGCTGCGTAATTATAAGACGGTGAACCTCCCAGCTTCTGCAAGCAATATCTATGGCAGAAAGCGGCTAAACTCCCGTCATTAGAAGCGGCAAAATGAACAACATGCACTGCAAGTACCGTACTTACCCGATTCTAACGCGCCTCCGATTCTAACGCGCACCCGATTTTCCTGGCAAAAAAACCAAAAAAACTTGCACCTCCGATTGTAACGCGCACGGAACTTTATAACCCAGACTAACGAATGCGGGAGAAATGGGCGATTTATTTCCCGAAGTAATCTCACTCATCTCACTCCTCGTCCCTTTCCGCTGACCACAACATCTCGTCCTCGGTGCCACCAAGAGCGTTCGCGATGCCACACTTCTGAAGGAACGTTCAACCATGGTCAATGGGATTGTGGCCCACGCCTCGCACGCCCATCCCGCAAGCTTTTCCAGAGCAGCACGCTTCAGCTGACCGCTCGTTTTCAACGCGTGAGAGCCGCTGCTGCCATTGCTGTTATCAAGTGTGCAAGTGGAACGATCTGACGATTTGTGTGAACACCGATAGAAAACCATGGGCGCTTATGCTTCCTCCGTTCGAAAAATTGTTGCTAAACATGGAGGAAGTCTTCCTCCATGTTGCTAAAGGCTTTGGCGCCATCTTGAGATGGCGATGGCGATGGGTGGGACAAAATTTTCGCTGTTTCAGCAGTTTCGGTTTCGTATCCGATTCTAATGCGCATGCGATTTTTCGGCCTATTTTTCCGGAAAAAAGGTGCGCGTTAGAATCAGGTTATTACGGTAATTTAGCGGCACTCCTGAGGTTGCAATCAACAGTTCTCCGTGGCGCGCGAATCTATTCATACGGCGAGCCCGCGCTACGTTCGCATGTTATTGGCCGTGAAAGAAGCAGTACTTTCGGCTGACCAATACGAAGAAGTTTTCCTCCGGTTGCCGCAAGCTGCTGTTCATAATATTGTGACGTGGCAATGAAGGCACTGCTCGTAATAAAATGTATTACAGTCAAATACAAGCCGGTGGGCAAAGCAGATCGAATGTCCCCGGAACAGCGCGCACGTCCGCAAGGCAAGCAGCGTCGTCGTCGTCTCCCAAGGCCGTGTACCAGCTTGGCAGTGGCGCATATCCCTGAAGGAGAGGTTGGCCATAGCTTAGCACTTGTATTGCTAATCTGCCAAGGCCCGTGACATAACCTCCGGCGGCGAGAGCACCGACCCGGTGCAAACAACGGAACAAGGTTAGAGGCAGCCTGGATCGCGGGAGTGGTACGGCTTCAGACGGGAGACGTGCACAAGTTGCGACGTTGAATGAGATGACGGCGAAGGCGTGAGGGGTCCAATTTCGTAGGTCACGGGAGTTACCATGCGTAGGATGCGGTAAGGGCCCGTGAAACAACACAGCAGTTTTTCAGACAGGCCGACGTGGCGCGATGGGGTCCACAGGAGTACCAAAGTGCCAGGGGCGAAGTACACATCGCGATGGTGCTGGTCATAGCGGTCTTTCTGGGCAGTTTGTGCAGTAGATATCCTGGCGCGGGCAACCTGTCGGGCCAAATCAGCGTGCGGGACCGCGTCTCGTGCGTATTCGGTTGTGAATATCCCCGAGTTAGGCAACACGGTGTCCAATGGTAAGGCAGGCTCTCGCCCAAAAAGAAGAAAGAAAGGGGAGTAGCCGGCAGCGTCGAGGCGAGAAGAATTATACGCAAACGTAACGTAGGGTAGTGGCACGTCCCAGTCGCGGTGGTCGGCGGACACGTACATGGCCAGCATATCCGTGAGCGTCTTGTTGAAGCGTTCAGTCAGTCCGTTTGTTTGCGGATGATAGGCGGTTGTAAGATTGTGCTTCGTACGGCAGGAACGGAGGAGGTCATCAATAACTTGGGACAAGAAGTACCGCCCACGATCCGTAAGCAGTTGACGAGGGGCCCCGTGGTGCAAGATTACAGCATGTAGGAGGAAGTCGGCTACGTCTGTGGCACAGCTGGTGAGGAGGGCACGCGTGATAGCGTAACGCGTAGCATAATCCGTGGCGACAGCAATCCACTTGTTGCCCGACCGGGACAAGGGGAAAGGGCCGAGAAGGTCCACTCCTACACGGTAGAATGGTTCTGTGGGAACATCAATTGGTTGAAGGGTGCCGGCTGGAAGCAAACGAGGTGTTTTTCGGCGTTGGCATAGATCACACGCCGTGACGTATCGCCTCACGGACCGGTATAGGCCCGGCCAGTAAAATCGCCGACGCACGCGGTCGTAAGTCCGAGCCACGCCAAGGTGACCAGCTGTGGGCGCGTCGTGAAGCTCGCGGAGGACGTCAGAGCGGAGATGCTGAG
Source organism: Haemaphysalis longicornis (assembly GCF_048455015.1). Classification (NCBI taxonomy): domain Eukaryota; kingdom Metazoa; phylum Arthropoda; class Arachnida; order Ixodida; family Ixodidae; genus Haemaphysalis; species Haemaphysalis longicornis. The sequence continues at coordinate 7,915,741 of NW_027526296.1, forward strand.
GCAGTGCAAGTAGCTCGTCAGGCCCGTCCTCGCGAAAGTTTCGGCGGAACAAGATGCCATCACGAAGCATAAATTCACGCGTAGAAGGGTCGGCCGGCTTGGAGCTGAGGTGTTGGATGATCTTGTAAAGCGACGGATCACGGCGCTGATGGTCTGCAATGTTGAGCAAGTCCGACAGAGCGAATACGCCGGGGTCGTCGTCATTGTCTCGAGGGTCAGGGGGGTCAACAGGGTGACGAGACAGGCAGTCCGCGTCTCTGTGCATGCGACCACACTTGTAGACGACCGAATAGTCGTATTCCTGTAGCCGTAATGCCCAACGACCAAGTCGTCCAGTGGGGTCCTTCAGAGTGGAAAGCCAGCATAACGCATGGTGATCCGTAACTACAGCGAATGTTTTGCCGTACAAGTACGGACGGAACTTGCTGACAGCCCATACAAGTGCGAGGCATTCACGCTCAGTGATAGAATAGTTGCGTTCGGCGTGGTTCAAAAGGCGACTGGCATACGCTATCACTCTGGTGCCACCTGCTTGTCGCTGGATCAAGACAGCTCCTATGCCATGCCCACTTGCATCAGTGCGAACTTCTGTCGGTGCCGTATCATCGAAATGGGCCAAAATCGGACAACTGGTCAGACGGTTAATGAGCGAGGAAAAAGCCGTGGCTTGTGCGGAGCCCCACGAGAACGAGGTATCGGTCTTCAGAAGATCCGTGAGCGGGCGGGCTATGTCAGCGAAGTTCTCGATGAAGCGGCGGAAGTAAGAGCATAGGCCAACAAAGCTGCGAACGTCCTTCGCAGATCGAGGGACAGGAAACTCTTTGACGGCGCGCACCTTGTCAGGGTCAGGTCGCACACCAGCAGCGTCCACTACATGTCCGAGGATCTTAAGTTGTTGGCCGCCGAAATGGCATTTGGACGCGTTGAGCTGGAGCCCGGCACGGCGGAAGACCGCAAGGATGTCCGACAGACGTTGAAGATGTGTCTCGAATGTTGGGGCAAACACGATGACGTCATCCAAGTAGCAGATGCACGTCGACCACTTGAAACCGCGCAAAAGTGAGTCGATCATCCTTTCGAAGGTCGCAGGTGCATTACAAAGACCGAACGGCATGACCTTGAATTGGTACAAGCCGTCCGGCGTAACGAAAGCGGTCTTTTCGCGATCCATGGCGTCAACAGCAATCTGCCAATAGCCAGATCGTAGGTCGATCGACGAGAAATAGGACGCACCGTGAAGGCAATCGAGGGCATCATCTATTCGAGGGAGCGGGTAAACGTCCTTCTTAGTGATTTTATTCAAATGCCGGTAGTCAACGCAGAAGCGCCACGAACCATCTTTCTTTTTCACCAAGACGACTGGTGATGCCCACGGACTTGAAGAAGGTTCAATGACGTCCTTGTTCAGCATTTTCTCTACCTCGGTTTGAATGATTGCCCGTTCCGTTTGAGACACCCGATATGGTCGCCGGTGTATAGGGGCCGCATCGCCGGTGTTGATGCGATGCGTTACCTCCGAAGTCTGGCCTAACGGACGGTCGTCCAAATCAAAGATGTCCCGGTAGGATGCCAGTAGCTCGTGCAGTTGGCGAGCTTGTGAGGCGGAAAGGTCCGACGACATCATCTTCGTTAAGTCATCGGATGTCGGTGGATGATCTTTCGGACCGTCGGGAGGACTTGGGACATCAGTGGACACAGAAGAGAGCTGGCATCCATCGAGCGGACAAACAGTGGCCAGTGACATTCCCTGTGGAAGAACTTGGTAGGAACGACCAATATTCAAAAACGGCAAACTTATTTGATTTTGTGCGACCGTGACGACTGTATGAGGAAGCGCCACGTTGTGCTGTAGGAGAACGTCAGTAAGAGGGGAAACCATGTACTCGCCGTCGGGGACAGGTGGGCACGGGGACAAAGGAACGTAGGTTATGGCTTTTGGAGCTAATCGTAGGTGTTCGGCAGAGCATAGACGGTGATAAGGTTCAATGTCGGCAACAGGACCAATCGGCAGGTCAAGGCGGAGGATGCCGGAGGCGCAGTCTATGAGGGCGGCGTGGTCAGTAAGAAAGTCGAGGCCCAGAATATTGTCATGAGGGCAGGCGTCCAAGACGGTGAATTGAACTGGTATTTTGTGTCCTGCGATGCCAACTCGAGCTGTGCAGAGACCTGCTACGGTGGGTGTCCAGCCGTCGGCGACTCGTACAATGTTGGAGGGAGCAGGCGTCATAACTTTGTGCAGGCGGCGGCGAAGGGGCGAGCTCATAACCGAAATGTTCGCACCGGTGTCTATCAGGGCGTCCACACGAATACCATCAATATCAATTTCCAAGAGATTGTGTTTCGTCGTATTAGTGAAGAGAGGATTTTCGGGCCAGGTCGGAAATGCAGCATCACCTCCGGGAGCTGCATGAGCTAGTTTCCCGGGGAGGTAGCGGCGTAAGAAGCAGGCGGAGAGGGGCGGCGGGGTTGAGGCGAACGAGACTGGCGACGTTGTGGGGACGGGGAACGGCCAAAACGGGTGGTCAGGGAACTGCCGGAAACGTCACGCTGCTGGTAACCAGGCATGAATTGGTGGGTCCTATCGCTGGAATAGCTTCTATCAGGAAACCTTGGCTGCGGCGGCGACGACCAGCGGTAACGGCAGTAGCGAGACACATGCCCGACGCGCGAACAATTGAAGCAAATTGGCCGGTTGTCAGCGGTACGCCATTCGGTAGGGCTGCGACGGCGGTAACGGGGTGGGGCGTCGTAACGGCTGGGCATTCCGCTCTGTGCAAAGGGAGTGGAGGAGCTTGCAGGAGCATGCGAGCACGACAGAGAACACACAGGGTGAATTCCCAGGTTGGCAACCTCTTTACGCACGACTGCCTGGATGAGTGCAACAGTCGGGGCATTTCGGGCATGGCCGTATTGAGGTGGGATAGCCGGAACCATGGCCTCTATTTCGCGGCGGACTATCGTCGTCAGAGGGTCGGTATGAGTCGGCAGGTCATCGGTCGGCGGTGGGCCGGGTGGCGTTGCCGCATCCGCACACGACGATGTTGCCGCGGTGTGGGGGAGGCGGGTGAACGAGTGCGCTACGTGACGACACTTCGCTTCTTCAAACCTGCGGCATTCCTTCAAGACGGCCTCAACCGAGGAGCACTCTTTGCAAATCAGCAAATTAAAAGCATCGTCCGCAATGCCCTTAAGGATGTGCCCAACCTTGTCAGACTCAGGCATGCTGGGGTCTACTTTTGAGCAGAGCGCCAAAACATCCAGAATGTAAGCCACGTACGACTCGGTGGATGACTGAACTCGAGAGGAGAGGTCTTTCTTTGCGGCAAGCTGGCGCGCCACGGAGTTACCGAACAAATCGCGCAGTTCCTGCTTGCACTGATCCCAACTGGTCAGCCTGGACTCGTTGGTTTGGAACCACACCAGAGCGGGTTTTTTCAGATTTAGGGGTAAATTTGCCAACATGAAAGTGTCATCCCACCGGTTGTGGGTACTGACGCGCTCGTACATGCTGAGCCATTGATCAATGTCCTCATCGTCAGCGCCAGAGAAAAAACCGGGGTCGCGAGGTGGAGAGACAATGACTATCGGGTTGGTGGATGCAGGCTCACGGGTTGGTGGCATCGTCCCGAGATGGGTGTGACGTCCTGACCGAAGCTCCGTGTTGTGCCAAGACTGGCGGGACAGAGGTAGGGAAGTTGAACCTCCACCACAAGATGTGACGTGGCAATGAAGGCACTGCTCGTAATAAAATGTATTACAGTCAAATACAAGCCGGTGGGCAAAGCAGATCGAATGTCCCCGGAACAGCGCGCACGTCCGCAAGGCAAGCAGCGTCGTCGTCGTCTCCCAAGGCCGTGTACCAGCTTGGCAGTGGCGCATATCCCTGAAGGAGAGGTTGGCCATAGCTTAGCACTTGGATTGCTAATCTGCCAAGGCCCGTGACAATATGTAAAGCGTGCATCTCTCTGAACTGTAATGTTCAAGGCAGGTAGAGCGCGGGAACTGATGAGCATTCGACATGGCTTCCGTGAAGGAAATTGTTATTCCAAGAGCTGTGATCGACGGTTGTGATCGATCAAACGAGGTGAGGTGGAGCCGCCCAACTGATACGAGCTAGCCGGGGCAGCGCGTTTTATGGCGCTGCCACTTTTAAGAGGCTTCGCCCGCCGGCGGCTCGGGATGGGTATGGGTAGCCGGTATAGGCAGGCACACCGGCAAATTGAACATATAAAAGGATCTCTCATATTTCTGGTGAGCAGCCCAAGTCGACATCGGCCTCCTCGCCAAGAAAAATGGTGTTTGGTGTGGTTCTGGGTTGTAAATGTAACAGCTAAAGATTCCAGTGTGAGAACAACTACTGTCGGCCGTCGACGCTCCAGACCGCACCGGTGTGTCGATCCTACCTTTTGACTCAAATTGTACGCCGCAAAAAAATCAGGGAAGCTCCTTTTAACACGCAAAGCTATATTGGCGAACCTTTTCTAGCTGAGCATCAGCGGTCACATAATTAGGTTTTAGTGTCATAATTCATTTGAATAGTTGCGGAGCTAGCGATCGTCGTAATAGGCTGTGGGAAACCCGGCCTCACAGCGCTTTCCCCAGTCCGTGCAGCCCGTCGCCGGGGCGAGAAGAGAAGTTTCGCTCGTTCTCTTCGACGCCCAACTCAGCTCGTCGCAGCGCAGGTGCGTCGCAGCGGTGTCGTGGCGGACCCCCCTCACGTCAACGGTTTGTCGGGGCCCCGGGGAGACGGTCCGGGCACGCGGGACAAAGGAAAGCGCCTTTTGGGTTCGAGCGGCCAGAGACCACAAACGTGAGTACTGGAGCGCCGGCTTTGCCTTCCTTTGCCTTTCTTTACCTTTTTCCTGATCTTAGACAGTCTGCTGGGTCAGGACGAACGAAGAGTCGAACTACATTATTGGAGCACCCAATGAATTAATGAATCAATTAATTTATTGTAAACAAGGAAAGGAAAGACCACCAGCAGGTGTAGTTTGTCTCACCTAAGGGTGGACACCGGAACGCCTGCTGGTGTGGAGGGTGTGGGGAATGTGGAAAACAGTTGTACAGGAAAGGGAGGATAGAGAGAAGGAGATGTTACATATATACAAATATACAGGTCTAACAGACATATATGTACAATATATACAAGGTAAACACTCAAACAAGAAGAGAAAAAAACACAAGAAAAAAAAACGAAGCACCCACACACACACCGTTTAGTTTGTGTGGGGAGAGGCATCCAGGTACGACCCCAGGGCCTCATGGACTTCGTCCCGCTCTCTGGCACTGCCTGGCGGCCACAGAAATTCTTTGAGGGGCCGAGACCCTCCCACGAAGGTGGCCAACAGTTCGGTCTTCCCTGTCACAAACTGGGGGCACTCCAGGACCAGATCTGGCATGGTCTGGACAGCCGCCCGGCAGTGCTGGCACGACGGGCCATTGATAAGTGCTAGGCGGTGTTTTCGCTCCGCTGTCCACACGCACCCCACGCGTAGGCGCAGGACAGCCGAGCGTTTATGTCTCGGCATCCATGTGGCCCGGACGGGTGGTGGGGAATCTCCGGCGGCCCACCTCGGGTCCGGGTGCTGGGCCAGTACATATCGCTGTATCAGCAGGCGGGCGTCATCTGCAGCTGCGTGGGCTGCCGAGGGCGAAGGGGGCAGCTCGTCGGCGTCGGCGGCCAGTTCGTCTGCCCTCTCATTGCCCTCCAGCCCAATGTGGCCTGGCACCCACTGCAGCCGCAGGCGAGTCCCCCCTGGGCCAGCCGTACCACCTTGTCCAGCATGGCCCGCACCAGGAGGGAGAGCGGGTCGCCCTCCTGGATCCGGAGTAGGGCCACTCGAGAATCACACAGCAGGGCGCAGCGCTCGGGGGGCGGCTCCAGCTCCAGTAGATGGTCCAGGCCAAGGCTTACGCCCACCATTTCGGCCGTGGCGGATGATGCGGCGTAGTGCAGCCGCGCCTGCCTGGTGGTCTCCCCCAGCACTACCGCCGCCGTGACCGAACCCTGCTGCTGCCGCACGGAACGATCCGTGTATACCAGGGTGTGGTCCTCCAGGTCGCCCCACATGACGCCCCGAGCCAGCTGCAGCTGCCCGCAGTGCGACGGCCGCCGCTTGATACGTAGGCCCGGGATGTCTGTGTGCACTTCGGCCTCCAGTGCAAGGGGCCGGCTGGAGGGAGGGCCTGCTTCCACGGGGGCCACCACCTCCTCGTACAGGGCCAACATGCGCCCCGTGCGCGAGTGGAGGTGTGTGCGCAGCCGCTGCAGCAGGGGGCTGCCTCCCTCAGCCCGCTGCAGCCGATCAATTAGTCACAGGGCGCGCTGGTCCGCCGTCATGGAGCGTCCATGCCCCCGCCTCAGCCAGCGTCTTCGCACACTGGAGTCTCGAGGCAGGCCAAGGCAGGTGCGGACGCCCCTGCGGTGGTGGCCCTTCAGCTGCTGCCAGCTGGGCTTGCGCAGTGTGACCAATGGTAGCCCGTACATGAGCAGACCCTCAGCCGCAGCATTGTAGAGTCGCAGGGCCTTTCGCTGCGAGGAGCCGCGGTCCCGGGCAGCCATCTTTCGCACGGCCGTGGTGGCCATCTGTGCCCTGGCTCGGAGCTCCCTGGTGGCCTGCCGGAAGTTTACGCAGTGGTCCAGTGTGAACCCCAGGTAGTGCACACTGGACTTCCAGCTGAGCTCCTCGCCATCGATGTGCAGGCACCTGGCCCTGCGACGGGACTGGGCTTCCGGGTGGACCAGCATCGCCTCTGTCTTGCTTGCTGACACCTGCAGGCCAACATTGACCAGCTTGGCCCGCACCGCATCCAGCGCCGCCTGCAGCTGTAGCACGATGCTTCGGCAGCTCCCCTTGGGGCCCAGCACCCATAGGGCCACGTCGTCGGCATACACAGACATGTACAACCTGTGTGCCCCTCCTCTCGGCAGGCAGTCTGGTAGTGCCGCCATGACCAGGTTGAATAGGAAGGGGCTGACGACTGAGCTCTGCGGGGTGCCCACGTTCACTGGCCGGGGCGCCGACAGGGTGCTGCCCACCTGCACCCGCGCCGTGCGGCCCGTCAAGAACGCCTCGACGAAACCTCGCAGCTTGCCCGCGATACCTGCCTCCTCCATGGCCAGGGAGATGGCAGGGCGCTGCAGGTTGTTGAAGGCACCCTTGACGTCTAGCAGCATCAGGGCTGCCACCTGCCTGGTGGCCCGGGCATGCTTCACTGCTGCCACCACGTCGTCAATGGAGTCCGTCGCCGCCCTATGCCTCCGGAACCGTGTGATCTGCTCCGGGATGAACTCCACCTCCGACGTGATGGCCTCCATCCTACGCAGGGCCACCCGCTCCAGCCGCTTGCAGCCACAGGAGGTGAGGGCAACGGGGCGGTACGCCGTAACTGCTCCAAAACCACGGCCTGGCCTGGGGAGGGGCCGCAGGATGGCCAGCAGCCAATCGGGAGGCAGCCGCCCTGTCGCCCAGATGCGGTTGTAGGCAGCCAGAAGACTCGCGAACCCCACCTCGTCCAGCTTGCGCAGCATCTGGTAGGTGAGGCCGTCGGCCCCTGGTGCTGACTTCCGCTTGCAGGAGCTCAGCGCCCCACGGAGTTCGGCATCCGTGATTGGGGCGTCATTGAGGGGATGTCGTTCCTCTGACTCCTCCGGCGCTGCAACCACCTGCCCAGCCGTTACCTGGTGTGGCGGCAGGAAGTGCTCCGCGAAGAGCTCGGCCAGCTCCTCGTAGCTGGCGTTCCTCCTGATGGCCGGGGCTGCCAGGTGGTTGCGGTTACCACGGGGCTTGAGGACCGACTGGAAAATTCCCCAGAGGCGGCGCAGCGTGGGTCGGCCTCCGAGCTAACGCATAGCTCGGCCCAACGCTGCCTGCTGAGGCGGTTGGAGTGCCGTCGACAGGCCGCGTCCACACGGCGCCACGCCCACGAATGGGCTGGGTTTGTGTGAGTGACATGAGAACTCGGAGCAAACTCGGGAGAATTATTGCAGGGCCGAGTTGAACTCGTGACGCTCGTGTTGGCGACTACTGCGGCGTGGTTCATTGTTCACGAGCGCCGTAGCAGGCATATATCTATACCGACAAAGTTATTTTCTTCATCGGAAGAGGAATGTAACGCGCTTTTTCGCCTCTCAAAAGTACTACGCATTGGCTGTGCAGTCATCTGGCTCCCGACTCCCTTTGCGACGATATTGAGGCGGCTTTCGCTCCATGGCTGCCGATGAGCAAGTGTTGCGTGCACTGTGGTTTTACACGACGGAGGCTTTCCACGGAAGTGTTGGTAGCGGCCGCACCAGCTTCCGCCCTCAGTCCACAGTCAGCTGGGGTGTGCGCGATTGGATGACTGCAGGCAAGTATTTCGCCTTTTTTAGGTGGTTAGCCGGACATGGCTTCCGCATGTTCTAACATGTATTTATTCGTTTGCAGCCAGAGCGTATGCTTCAGTCGCGACCACTCGATGGAAAGAAGGTCTCCATCGAGTGGCTGTGCTTCAGTTATCGTCGGCTAGCAAACCTTCCAATGTGACGTTGCATGACTGTGCGCTTCATTTATCATCAGTGCGGCAGTCGGTTTCTCTTGAGGCATTTCGTGCCACGCCATTCTTGCGAAATCTTTACTGGCAGGATGGTGTATATTCAACGCGTGTTTCCTTTATCGGAGGCAATCTTCACGCATTGCAACAGGTGTTGTCCAGCGTCTTTTTCGACTTGAAGGAAGCAGATCATGTAAAGCTTGCGAAGGGAAACGGTGAGACCGAAAGAAACAGGGTAATGCCAGAAGGTAACGCCGGATGGCGAAGGTATAGAGTCCACAAATAAAAACAAAACCAAAACTGTAGAGAGCTTCGTCGAACAAGAGCTGTGAAGAGCAAAGTGAAATAAAAGAAACAAGTTTGAAAAGCCGTTTGGCTTGAATGGAGAGCGCTTAAACTTGGACTGGTAAACAAGGACAAGAAAGACTACAAAACAGGACGAAGCGCAAACTAACAACTGATGTATTAACGTAGATGAACATATATATACACGTGCTTGTATGAAAAAAGATGCAAAAAAAGATACAAAAAGATACAAAAATGTTTGATCTTATGTGATTACAACTGCACATCCTTGTTCTCGTCCTTGTTTACCAGTCAAAGTTTAAGCGCTTTATATTGAAGCCATGCAGCACCAGCCAGCTCCTACAGATGCCCGGCTCACGTTAACTGAAAAGCTGTGGTTGTTGCTATTTCTTTCTTCGCAGCACATGCCCAATTGGGTGACTTGCCCGCATTTGAGAGCTTTAAGGAGCGAATGGGTTCAGTTTCGAAAATTCACAAAACTGATTTGGAGAAGTAGTAGTTGTAAATAATGCGTTACAGGTGAATGTGATGGCATTTGTGAAGGACAGGTGCACATCAGCTGCGCAGATGCACAGGTGCACATCAGCTCCATCACAAGCTTTCTTTTTTTGCCAGTCGGCCTTAGTCACGTGATTGCGCCTGTCCGTAGTGATATGATTCTGGGAAGAGTGTATGGGTCTCTGAAAGAGCAGATTGAGGGGCTTGTTATGAACGTTTTGTGGTACGTGGATGATTTCCTTCTGGTGGTTGACAGGTCCCCTTGCAAAACGTGTTCTAATGTTCTGAAAGCTTTCAATGAGTGTGGTCAGGTTCTACGATTTACATTTGAATTGCCCAGAGATGGAGTATTTCACTTTTTGGATTTACGGCTGATTTTCAGAGAAGAGCACGTCTGCTACAGGTACTCTTCAAGGTCTGTTAAAGCACTTCTAAGCTTTCAGTCGGCACCCTGAAAAGTGGTGAAGCAGGGCATTGAGCTTTCCTCCCTGAAGTCGACGATATTCATATCCTGCGAGCATTCAATGGCTACCAGCATCTTAGAGAACGTGGAGAAGCTGACAAAATCTGGGTGCCTTCCTCATATAACTTCCATGGCGAGTGAGAAGCTGCTGAACTTGGTAAAGTCTGAGAAAGAGGTCGAAATACCGAAGGAAAAACCCAAACACTTCGCCGTGGTGCCCCATGTTTATAAGATATCTCAAGGAAAAAAATGGTAGGGCGGTACGACGTGAGCGTAGTGTTTTCGGCCGGTAATAAGTTGGGTAAGATCTCCCCAAGCAAAAAGGCTAAAAAATGGTCAGGAGACCTGTGGCATTAATAACCAAGAGAAGTTCGTACCGCGTGCCACGGGGGTCGTTCATTTGATCCCCCTTGTCTGTCGGAATGTATAGATTGGACAAACAGGACGGTGTTTAAATCTGAGCCCTAAGAAGCATAACTATTCAAAAGGAAAACATGACCGGAGCCACTTGTCTTCCCATTGCCGCGCATGCATTCCTGACTGTATCCCTCTGTTTGAGCGTACAGCCATCTTATTCCGACATAAGAACCAGAAAAGGCGAGAAATTATACAAGCCAACCACATCATAAAAGCGTGTTCCGATTGCATCAGTCATCCGTCTATCACCCTGCTTAGTCAAGAGGTCGCATACTTGGATGCGCAATGAGCGCGATTTCGCTAGCTCTTCTGGGCATTCGGGTTTGGGGTGGGAGTGGGGGTCTGTGAGGAGGGAAGGAAAAACCCCCTCTGCAGGTTCTTGAGTAGTGTGTATTCAGTGGCGACTGGGGGTAGACACAGTCACCAGTTAATCAGACGAGGGCGCTTTGAGAGGTTATAAAGAAAACACGTATTACAGAACAAAGCACGATGCAGACAATAATACTTAGACGAGAGACTACCAGAGAGCTAACAAAACACGAAACGTCTAATGCACAGGAAACCCTATAAACCTAAGCGCTAGTAAGTGCCACAAAAAAGTTCATAACGAGTTCACCGTGACGTGGCGTAGGACTCGGGGCGTCGGGGTGTCGCGTTGCGTTGCGCTGAGGGCCGCGTTGGGAAGTCTCACACGCTGGGCCGTTGATGGTGCAGCTCCGTCGCTACTCTTCCAGGAACGGTACTTGCGGGAGCAGTTGTGGCTGGAACCTGGTCACCACCAAGCGCCACGTCACCGAAGGCCGCGGGCAGTCGGCACCCGGTAGCCGCCGGTAGACGATCTCCAGGCCACGATCGTTCAGGACCGGGGCACGACGCAGCGCGTGTGCCTGCCACGGGCCAGGGCACTGGGGAATAGGACGCTGGTCAGGGAAGGCCTTGGCGTCAGGTAGATCCCTCCGAGCTTGGGTGCCCGAGACCCGATGAGCTCTCGATCTGCGCCTGGACGCCGCTCTCCTCGAACCGTCCTCTCGGAACTCCTCCACTGGACTGGTCGTCCTTCCTCGTCCCCGTCTGGCCTCGTCACCGCTCCGTTGTGGCCGACTCTCATAGGGCCCTCGCGTTCCCCGTCATCGGCTCGTGTGACCTGCCACTTCGTCTTTTTCGGCCGTGCCGAACCGAGGACAATCCCTTCACGGGCATGTGTCCGCGACGTTGTCGTCGTCGGCGGGGACTGAGCGCTTCACCTTACATGTGTTCCCCCTTTAGAAAGTTTTTTCTTCCGTGAAAAAAAACTGCACAAGGAGGTGAAGAATCACTGCTGGGTGGTCGGACGGGGTAGACGTAGTTGGCATCACGGTGAACACCATCCCGCACACGGTGAACACAATCACTTACATTCAGTGGCTGTCACACACTCTCGCGCACTACAAGTCTCCCGTGAGTCACTACAACACTTCACGATTCGCAGTGTCATGCCACCACTAGGTACAAAAAGAACGTCGCCAAGAACACTTTGCTTGAACCCAACAACACCAACCATTGCACCGTTACCCTATTACCTCAATTATCTTACTTATCGGCTGGCAGCAACAGGCGACTCATGTAATCCGCTCCTACGTTCTCGGACCCCTTGATGTACTCTACTCTGAATGAATATTCTTGTAGAGTTAGACTCCACCGGAGAACTCGACTGTTAAGGTGTTTGGCGCTAGCGAGGTACTTCAAGGGCTGATGGTCAGTCTGGACAACAAATGTTGTTCTGTACAAAAAGATGTAAAATTTCTCCACGGCCCAAACTAGTGCCAAGCATTCCCGTTCGATGGCTGAGTACCGGGTTTCACGAGGCAGGAGTTGGCGGCTGGCGTAAGAAACCGGGTGCAGCACTCCGTCATGCTGTTGCATCAGTACAGCACCTAAACAACTTTCCGATGCGTCGGTGCGCAGTACAAATGTCTTCCGGATGTCCGGAGCTCTGACGACAGGTCCAGAAGACAAGGCAGCCTTCAAAATCTCGAAAGCTCGCACCCGTTGAGGGTTCCACTCGGCTTTGTTTTTCTCGTTCTTTCGGGTCATTTCAACCAAAGGCTGTGCCTTTTCAGCGTAACATGGGATGAGGTCTCGGTAATATCCGGCAAGTCCCAAAAACGAGCGTACTTGCTTCTTGGTTTCTGGTCTCGGCGACTCAATGAGTTTCGTGACCACACCTTCCACAGGTTGTATTTTGCCTTCTCCCAAACGATGTCCGAGGAAAGTCACGGAAGTGGCGCCCAATTCAAACTTTTGCGGCTTAACTGTCAGGCCAGCAGACCGAATCCTTCCGAAAAGTTCCCGGAGAGTCGCGAGATGCTCCTCCCAGTTATTCGTGGCGACCAGGACATCATCGATGTAGTGAACAACGTTATCCATGCCCTGCAATAACAGTCTCATGAGGCGTGTGAAGACCGCCGACGCCGTCTTGATGCCGAAAGGCATGTACTTAAACTGGTAGTGCCCAGAATGCGTTGAGAAGGCAGTCTTTGACCGTGAAGCTTCGTCCGAAGGCACCTGCCAGTACCCTTTGGTCAGGTCAAACTTCGAAAAAAAAACCTTTGTTCCGACCTCCACAAATATAATGTCTGTTCTTGGGATAGGTTCCGCATCTGCCACCAGGATGTCATTGATGCGGCGGAAATCTATGCAAACTCGATAACTGTTATCATGTTTCTTCACCGGAACTAGCGGGGAGTTGTACGGCGATTTGGATGCTTCAATGATGTCGAGTTTCAGCATGTCTTTCACCTCTTTGTCCACAATTTCTTGTACCTTGAACGGTAGAGGATATTGCGGTGTGTTGATGGGGTTTTCCGTGGTTAATTCCAATTGGCACTCCAAGAGATTAGTCTTTCCTGGAAGCTCTGAGAATATATCCTTAAAATATTGTAAGAGGTCATGCAATTGTCTCCTCTGGTCGTGATCCACACTATCCGAAAGTTTAACGGACTCGACTCCACAGTGGTCAGGAGCGCTGTAGTCAGGAAACCGGGATTCTGATTCTGCTTCCTCCACCACGATGAATGATGAGGTCTGCAACGCGATCTCCGGTTTTCGCTCTTCATAGCGTTTGAGCATGTTGATGTGAAATAGCTTTTTGGAGTGTCCAAGGTCGAGCCAGTAGTCAAAAGAATTTTTCTTTCCACAGACCCTGAATGGCCCCTTCCAGTGCATCAGTAGTTTGTTGTGAGTCGTTGGGAGCAGAATCAAAGCTTGATCACCGATATTGAGTTCTCGTGCTTTAGACCGTCGATCATACCACCTCTTCTGGGACCCCCGGGCTTGGAGCAAAATTTGTCGAGCCGACTCCAGCGTCTTTTCAAGCCGTTCGCGGAGGTCTAACAGGTAGCCATATGTGGTTTTCGACTCTTCGTCGAGCTTCTCTCCAGTCCACAATTCTTGAAGGATAGTTAATGGTCCTCGCACCTGCCGTCCGTAGATGAGCTCAAATGGGGAAAACCCTGTGCTGGACTGGGGCGCCTCCCGGTAGGCAAACAGGAGAGGTGCCAAGTAACGATCCCATGCCTTAGGTTGCTCTTGGACCAATTTCCGCAGCATCTGTTTCAAAGTGCCGTTGAAATTTTCAACCAAACCATTGCTCATGGGGTGGTACGGCGTAGTGCCGAGATGTTTGATGGACAACATACGGTTAACTTCCTCCATCAACTTTGAATTGAAGTATGAGGCCCGATCTGTCAGGATCTCTTTGGGAAAACCTATCCTTGAAAACATTTCCACTAAGCCTTCGGCCACCGTGGCAGAGTCAAAATCTGGTAGCGCTACCGCATCCGGGTAGCGGGTAGCAAACTCGACCAAGGTCAGAATGTATCGGTTGCCCTTTGATGACCTTGGCGATATGGGACCAATGATATCGACCGCTACTCGTTCAAACGGTGTATCAATGAGCGGCATGCACCCAAGTGGTGCCTTCGGGACTCTTCCTTTTGGAAACGTCCTCTGGCAAGCGTCGCATGATCGGACGTACCGCTGCGCGTGCGCTTGCACCCCGGGCCAATAAAAGGCTTCCAACAGACGCCCAACTGTCTTCTTGATTCCCAGGTGTCCCGACATTGGACTCTCGTGTGCCAAGCTCAGTATTTGGGACCGAAACTTCTTCGGGACTACGACCTGTTGAAACACGTTGCCACTTGACATTTCGTATTGCCTCCACAGAAGTCCGTTTTTGACGAAAAACGTGTGAACTCCCGCTCGCTTGCTGGTTACGGGTGTTCCAACCCTGTCCCAACATATCCGTAGAGTCGGGTCTTTTTCTTGTTCCCGCCGAAGCTCCTGCGGGGTTACTTGGATGACGTTCAAGGCCGCTGTGGGGCTCCTGCGTGTCGTAGGTCCTTTCGTCCCCATGACGACTTGGGTGGAGGGTGCGGCAGTCACGTCACCACTTGTCTCTGTGGCCCATAATAAGCTGCCGTTTTCCCTCCACGCGGGATCCGGATCTGAGGCATCGCGTGCCCCTGGAATATTTCCCACAATTACATCATATATTGGGGTCTGCATACACCTTGCGGTAGCCTTTCCGGAGAAATAAGGCGTTAATACTTCCGCAACTGCCTCTTCGACCTCGACGCTCTCCCCATTTGCTAGAAGCAACGTAGCTTTTGCCCCTGTCATCGCCGAATCGGTAACCAGGGACCTACGGACCACCAGTGTATTGCTTCCGGTGTCCCGCACACAGAAACCTTCTTCCCGAAGAGTTCCCCTTCGAGCACTGGAAGACCAGGCCGCGTGGAGTTCCTTTGTACCGCGCGGGCAACCCTCATTTCTTTCCCCCTCTCTGGACAGGAATGATCACAAAGACGACTCCCATCCCTGTCCTTCGAAGAAACGCATTGGCGTTCTGTCGGTGACATACAGCAAGATGCCGTCTCCTTGCTGTTGGCTCGTTTAGGGCAAGACTTGACGTTATGACCAACTTGACGGCAATCCGAACAGTACGGTTGCTTTGGCCTCGACCGACAATCTGAGGCTTGGTGACCCAGCTTGTCACACAGAAAGCACCGAGGGGTTCTGGCTGGGTTCATCATATTCCTCGCCTCCTTTGACAACCCAGCGTCCTGCGCTCCCTTAAAGCGCAGCAGGTTGATTTGATGCTGGGCCTCGAGGAAGTGATCGGCGGCCTGCGTCATTTCCGAGAGTTTCGTGCAGTCCCTTTCCCGTAGGAAAACTGCTAACGTGCTGTGGCATTTGGTCAGGAATTGCTCCGAGACAATTAACTCTCGTACTCCGTCATAGGTTTTAGGAGTACCTCCCATCTCCACCCAGCGGTCGAAGAAACTCTCCAGTCTTGTCGCATATTGCTTCGCCGTCTCACTGTCTTGCGGCTTGCTCTGCCGTAACCTTTCCCTGTAGCCTTCAGCCGTGAAACGGAAGCGTTGCAGCAGCGCCAGTTTAGTCTTATCATAATCGACGGACTCGTCAGGAGACAGCCATCCGAAGACCTTCAAAGCTTCTCCGGCTAGACACAAACTGAGCGCTGTGGCCCATTTCTCTTTCGGCCAACGCTGTCCGTTCGCCACTTGTTCAAAGCGCTTCAGATAAGCGTCCAAATCATCACGAGCTTCATTGTAGACGGGAATGAAGTTGTGTGGATTGACATTAAAGACGGGGTTTTCCGCAGAATGCGCGTCACCAGCAATATCCCCAGAGCCTCTACTCTCCCCAGTTTCTGCCAACCTGAGTCTTAGCTGCAGGTTCTTTTCTTCCTGCTCGAGTCGCAATCGTGCAGCCTCTCGCTCTGCCGCCCTCTCATCTCGCGCCTTCGCTAGAGCATCGTCAACCCACGCACGCAACTCCGCCCCAAGACGCTCCCCGACAGCAACTAACTCCTGCGCGTTCATCGTCGACCGATGTAGAGGTAACTGTCGTACCGTAACCTCTCATGCGCAAACGCCCTCGTCCTGCCGTGGACGCCAATTTTGTGAGGAGGGGAGGAAAAACCCCCTCTGCAGGTTCTTGAGTAGTGTGTATTCAGTGGCGACTGGGGGTAGACACAGTCACCAGTTAATCAGACGAGGGCGCTTTGAGAGGTTATAAAGAAAACATGTATTACAGAACAAAGCACGATGCAGACAATAATACTTAGACGAGAGACTACCAGAGAGCTAACAAAACACGAAACGTCTAATGCACAGGAAACCCTATAAACCTAAGCGCTAGTAAGTGCCACAAAAAAGTTCATAACGAGTTCACCGTGACGTGGTGTAGGACTCGGGGCGTCGGGGTGTCGCGTTGCGTTGCGCTGAGGGCCGCGTTGGGAAGTCTCACACGCTGGGCCGTTGATGGTGCAGCTCCGTCGCTGCTCTTCCAGGAACGGTACATGCGGGAGCAGTTGTGGCTGGAACCTGGTCACCACCAAGCGCCACGTCACCGAAGGCCGCGGGCAGTCGGCACCCGGTAGCCGCCGGTAGACGATCTCCAGGCCGTGGTCGTTCAGGACCGGGGCACGACGCAGCGCGTGTGCCTGCCACGGGCCAGGGCACTGGGGAATAGGACGCTGGTCAGGGGAGGCCTTGGCGTCAGGTAGATCCCTCCGAGCTTGGGTCCCCGAGACCCGATGAGCTCTCGATCTGCGCCTGGACGCCGCTCTCCTCGAACCGTCCTCTCGGAACTCCTCCACTGGACTGGTCGTCCTTCCTCGTCCCCGTCTGGCCTCGTCACCGCTCCGTTGTGGCCGACTCTCATAGGGCCCTCGCGTTCCCCGTCATCGGCTCGTGTGACCTGCCACTTCGTCTTTTTCGGCCGTGCCGAACCGAGGAATATCCCTTCACGGGCATGTGTCTGCGACGTCGTCGTCGTCGGCGAGGACTGAGCGCTTCACCTTACAGGGTCTTAACCCATGTGTGATGCGGTTATCTTTGCTGTTTCTCGCCATTAATGCGCCTAAAAGGTTGTTTTGTGGTGTTGTTATGCTTTTGTTATTACGTGCGGGCGAGAGCGCCAAAACTGTGACGCATGTGGGGCCTGTCGATTAGGCGCTTGGGCATATAAGGCTTTGATGTGTGTAATAATAAATTGTTGCAAGTCTGCGCTTGTGCTCTCTTCATGTGTTGTGTCCGCGTTTATTTGCGCACGGTTTGTTTTAAAACAAAGCTTTTTACCACTACCCCCAACGGGTTATTTCGCGACCGTTGGTGTCAACAGAAAACTCCCGCGAAAACATAAAAAAGTTACTGGCACGGCCAGGAATCGAACCTGGAACTAATCGACTAACAAAACGAGAGCCCGTTGTCTTATCGATTGAGCTACGAGCCCATGCGGAAACGGAAAGGACAGGTGGTGCACTCACAAAGCACATCTGCGGGCTTGATGATGATGATGTTTGGTCTTTAATTGCGCAAGGCCAACGAGGGAAAAGAGCGCCAGAGAAGGAGTTATTTATTGAATGGAAGTGATTACCACAAGAGGTACGTATAAAACGTATAAACTGGACATAGTAAAATCAATTAAAGATACTAGTGATGGCTGGTTTATAGGGCCACATTTGATTATGCATGATAGGAAATGAGGTTTAAAAACTTAACGTCTGAAAAATACTTAATCACGCGTTTCACAGAAACCATGGCATCGTCACCCAGAAACAATGATGGGTGTAGGTGAATATGTTGTCTTTAGAGTTCTCTGAAGTGTTTGTGTCATGTTCTGTCAGGTGCCTTGCATTGTATGAGTATGTGGACCATGGATGGGCCCTCCCCACACCTGCTACACAGGGGTCTTGGCGATCCCGTGAGCAGGTGCGAGTGCGTTATATGTGTATGGGCTATCAGTAGTCTAGCTAAGGTAACTTCAATGTGCCTGATGTGTGAGTCAGTAGTGTATTGTCTCAAGTGTGGTTTTATTACGTGTAGTTTGTTGTGTGTCTGTTCGCTCCAGTCTGCTTGCCAAGTTTAACAGAGTTGCTGTCTTATGTGTGGCTTGATGTCTGTGTAAGGTAGTGTAGTTATGTTTACTGTGTTTCAGAGTGCAGCATTGGCGGCCATTTCATCAGCCAGTTCATTTCCCCCGATGCCAGAGTGGCCTGGCACCCAGCAAACAGTAACCTGAAGGTTTGAAGAATACGCCAGCATAATTGGTTTCAAGACAAGGTTAACTATATGGCTTTTTGATGACTGTCCGGATTATAATGCACGGACGACGCTCAGCGAATCCGTATAAATGATGGATTTATGAAAATATGTTCAACTGTGTGATTTGCAGCCAGAAAGATGTGATATGCTTCTGCCGAAAAAATACATGTCTTTGCATTCATAGTTCTACCTCTTTCAAAAATTGGGTCTATGAGCACCACAAGACATCGCAGTGAACATTTTGGAAGCATTACTGAAAAACTCTGCAGCCCTGTATTTATCCAGAAGATACATGAAACGCTGCTGAATCGCAATTCTTGGTGCCCTCTTCTTATTAGGCTGCGTAAAAGACAGGTCACAAAGACCACGGCGCATATTCCATGGGGGTAAAAATCAGTGATGGGTGTCTTGTGAATGTCTAAATATTGTACCTCATGTTCAGAGGCTTCCTCCCTTACCCTAAGTGAAAAAGGCAGAGAGATGGATGGACGGCTTAAAAACAGTTGTTGTGAGGATGTATTATTAATGGTGGAATTAAAGGGACACTGAAGTGATATGTAAACATTGCGGGATTACTAGCGCAAATTGTAGCCCGGAGTCCCCAGTCCATGTTTCGACCACTCTGGGCGCGTTTACGCGATTTTATTTAGTAGAAACATTAATTCGAAAATGCTGTCCTCCTCTCTTTACGCTCGCCCATTTTCTGTGGCGTTTTCGTGTGACGTCAGGAGGTGCCGAGCTCGCAATTGGCTGCGCTACTGCACGGCTCCCCGGCCTTCAGACAGAGTCAGTCGGCCCAGCGTTTCGTCCGCCGGCCGCCGACGGGTCGTCGCAATTCCTTCGCTCAGTTGAAACGAAGCCAGGACACGTTTGTGAATGGAAGAATGTGCCTTTCTTTACTTGGTTAGTTTGTACGCTGTATCTAGCTCCAAGTCAAGGTCGCTTCACACAAGCGCTGCACAAGCGCACATGCGACGCTTCGCTGACTGGTACGCCAGTAGGAAAATATAAGGCCTCTTGAAGGCGGGAGAAGAGTCAGCGAAGTCAATATAGGTACTAAGGAAATAAAATCAACTGATATTTTTACCGTACAGCGTAAAACTAGGGTGCGGGAAGCACTTTTTTGCGCTGGGCGAACAACCACAGCGGTCAGCAGCACGACTACGCATCTGCGAACGCTTTTCCGTATACGAAATGCAGTTGCTAGACGTGAGCTATTGTGGAAACTCGGGGTACGCTTACTGCACAAGCGCAATACAACAAATAGTCACCTAAGCTGATTGAAATGCCAAAACTAAATAAAAGTGTAAACGTATTATACAATATATACCTTATATAACCAAGGTCGGCTGAGCCGGTCTCGTGACCTATAGAGGTCATTCCACTTCCGGCCACCGTAGCGTGCGGACGCGGAATCATGAGCTCCCTTGGAGCGGCGTTTGTGGCTCAGTCTGGCCGCGGTAACAGGATTGAAGTCAACGGCGATGACGAGTACCAAGTTATTTTGCCCCAACTGCCGACAGGACGTATCGTGTTGAATACAGTGTTTCGTCACGGGGACGTGAAAGCCAGACCGTTCCGCGTCGAGGACTTCAGAGACATGCTCGCACGTGTTGGTATGCTCTCCGACGTGATAGCGTTGGGGGCGTACCAGATCAACCACGTTTGGGCGATGACCTTCAAAAGTTCCGAGGCTACAAAGAAGATGCTGGCGGCCGGCGAGCAGGAAGTGAAGGGACGCCGGTGCCTCGTCGTGGATCCGCAGGACCAGCAGGTAAGGCTTAAGCTTCACTGGCTGCTGCACGGCGTTGAAGACGAGGACGTGCGTACCGCCCTTGCTTCTGATGGCAAGGTCATTGAAGTCACCAAGGAAAGATGGCGCGTGCATGGAGTGCAGGACAAGGGGTCCACGACGCGGGCGGTAACGCTTAAGCTCAAGGCCGGGTTGACGGTGGAAGATTTGCAGCATCAAATCAGGGTCGCAGGCGAGTTGGCCCTCTTGGTGGCGCCAGGCAGGCCCATGCAATGTTTGCGCTGCCAAGGGACTGGTCACGTTCGCCGTGACTGCAAGGTGCCTCGCTGCTCGAAACGCCGTCGGTTCGGCCATGCAGACGTGGATTGCGTCCGCACTTACGCCAACGTGACGGGGCCTGCGGGTAGAGAAGAGTTTTCAGAGCACTTGATGGACGTGGCCGAGGCGGAAGCAGCAGCACAAGGCACGGGAAACCTGGAAAAGGTGGAGGCGACCCCTGCAAGTCCGTCCCAAGACACGGAGCCAAAGAACCAGGAGGAGGCGGCAGCGTGTGTTACTGCGATTCCAGTGGAAGGTTTAGAAAACCAACAGCC
>NW_027526296.1:7936513-7982809 GCF_048455015.1 Haemaphysalis longicornis
ACGCATTAGGAAACAAGCTCGTGGCGGGACATGGTACGAATTTTACTCATCTGAAAATGCCCTCACGCGACGCAAGCAGCAGATTTGCAGACAGAAAAAGAGTAAAGCTTACTTTGAAGAGCCTTTATAGCAAGGTTAAATATGACTATCCCTGTAATTAAACTTTACTTTACCTCTCTCAAGCTTTGATGAATGCAAATAAAAGATGCATACATTTTACCTTCCAGCACTTATTTTTTGCTTGGTACCCAATTCAAGGTCCACCCACAAGCTCTAAGTATTTCAGGGGACGAGGGGCGGGCGATCAGTAGGGACATTAGAAGGAAGCTTCTAGCCTCTCACTCATGTCGTCTGCAGCTCACCCAAACCGCACTGCAGGGAAGCGAAGTTTCTCCAGCTATGGTGATTATCACCGGTGACCTGAAGAAAAAGCGTTTCGGGAGATCGCAAACGAACCTCGGTAACTCGTGTCATGAGTCCGACGTCTGTTGGTTTGCGCCATGCCGACACGGTCGACGCAGTTTGGATTTGGAGAGGGATGTATGGACAGGGAAATTACACAGAAAAAGTCCTCAGCCATTTCCACTAACGTGAAACCTGGGGAGGGGCGAAGCATGCAGTGTATAAGTGTATTCTTGCCCCCTTGGCGTTTTTCACAACAGAGATGAAACCGTTTTGGGGCGGAGGTATACAGCATTGCTGTAAAAGCTTCTGGTCTTAGAAGCACGAAGCTCTCTATCGCGATGCATAAACGAGTGTCCTGGTGTTCTTTATGTAGGCGTTACGTTCTAGCGCCAGGCGTAAACGAGTTTCCTAATGTTTTAGTATTGTGACTACATAAGACGACGATTACGACGGCGACCATTACTACGACGACGACAGGTGACGCACACAGCCCCAGCCCCTGAGGGGCAGCAGCCCCAAAATCGTGCAGCCCCCCTCCCCCCTCCAACAACCATGATGGTTGAACGCGAAGCATTCTTTATGCGAAATGAAATAGCCACATGCCAAAGCCGCTGCGAACAGAAGTCGAAACTGCGTGCAAGTCCAAGACAAACCACGGCGAATCGAAGTCCGAACAGTCTGCGAGTCCTAGACCAAACTCAGACGCCAAACCATAGAATACCTCACGAGAAAGCTCCGCGTGCAACCATCGTCGTCGTTAGACAGGAGGGGGCGGGGGCGGAGGCATAATTTTCACACGATTCCAATAAAAAATTCCAGCCCTTTCCTGGGCTATCGTGCTGGAGGTTATGGTAACACAGGATATGTTGTGCATAGCTCGCATGCTCGGATGGTTTCAGGTGAACCAGTTGCATCGCTACAGTATTTTGAGTTTCAAAAAAGCCATAATTTATCCGCTTTCAGATTGTTTGCCCCTCCCGTAGCAGTGCTGTTGTGGGGTTTCCATTGACGCTGGCTGTCCGCCACCAACCATGATCATCAAGCGCCCGCTGTAAGACATTTATCCAAATGGAAACTACCTCACGGACAGCCAGAAGGGCGGCTGGCTTCATGCCAGCCCGCACTTCTGGCTTAAATCGAGATCTGCCGCACCACAAATGTATACATCAGGCACAGAGACTAGCAAGGAGACGAAAGGCAGGATATAGCCGCAAAATCGCGGGTACTTGCCCCAGTTCAAAAAATTCTTTTAGGGCGTAGCCCCTTGGCACCCGTTCGTAGGCTGAGGGGCGTCGCCATCGGTGTCAGCGAACGCGCGATGGCAAGTCCGAAGAGTGAGAGTAAGCAGAAGAGGAAACTGTCGAGAAATTGCGAGGGGAGGTGCAGTTCACCGTAGCGGCGCGAGACCCTTCGCTGAACGTCTGCGGGAGGAGGGGGCAGTATGCTGTGCCCGCACGAGACGCTCGACTGCGCGACGCTTGTAGTAAACGTGATGGGGCGGGCGCCAGATGGTGATGGGCGCTCAGAGTTATCCAGTAACTCAGATGGGCGCTCACTTCATAAGATGCAGTTCGCCGTCTCGTGCTGAGACGCACTTCGCGCATCCGACGCAGAGGCGCATCATAGCTGCCGTCGAGAGAACCCACGAGTGAGGGCTGCCTCAGCGCAGTGCAGCCATCAGGAGTGACTATTTCCGCCATCGGCAGAGTGAGTGCTGAACTGCGAGTGGCATCAACCGGTCGTGCGCTTCGCTAGCCGCTGCAGCTAAACGAGCTGCCATTCCGGAGCCTCAACACCGCCGACGCCAGAATCCCGATTGAAGTCTGAACAATGAGAAAGGCAATGCATGCATGTGCGTCGTCAGCCACTGCAAATACAAGTTTTATGTAATCATACAAATACGTCTGTGTGATACTTTTTTCTTCAACATATTTTGCACCGTCAAAACGGCTAAACAGCTGCTCCCAAACATCGCTTAGGGAGTATCGTAATAGCAATTTTTTAATTCTATAATTGAAGCGATGTATAGTGCCACGTGGAAAATGGTGCCAGCGTCCTTTGTGTGTGATCTTTTCGTCTTACTTGTTTATTTTTTGTACGCAACTCCAACAAACACGGTCAAGCGCGCTGCTTGGCGGGGGAATGGTTTGAATCGTTACAACTGTTTTGTTCTTGCACGGACTAGCAATACCTTGTAGTCACATGCTTTCGTGGCCGCATCCTGATTAAGCTGGAAAGCGAAAATGTCCTGGGTCTTTTTTGAAGGAAAGGTGATTGTTCCTCATTGCCTGTGTCCATGCAATTTAATGTACCTAAGCGTGGCCGCCACGCTCCAGGTAAGAATAACCACTGACAGGACGTGGCATGCGCCGATGGGCACAAATACAGTCATTTAGGTTAACAGCGTGATAACTAAAGACTTCAGAAAGTAGTGGTTTGTTTATGCTGAGAACACCTCAACGCGTTAGTGGCGGTCTTTGTAGCCTGCCGATTTGGTCGTCGACTAAAAAGATTAGTGCCCTTCCTCTCTTTGAAGAAGAATGACCTGCGAAGCTGGACGAAGTCTACGAGATGCACGAAACTAAACACGTCTGCTTATAATTTCAGATTGAGCAATTAGCACTTCTCCCAATGGAAATTCAATAGACTCGAGGCACCTTACTGTCTGCGTAACACACCAACCGCATCCTCTCGACCACTGAGGACACCAGACAGTTCGCTTGGGGTGGTGAACGTACACGTTTAAACCTCCCGCCTGCACAACGAACGTGTGAGTCAGTGAGGGCATGCAACCTATACCTGCGCGTGCTCGCCCTCCGCCCCTGTCCTCCCTCCACACCCAACCCGTCGCTGGGTGTTTCTCCCAATCCTGGAAACATTCCCAGCTAGTGGACGAGCTGGAACTTGCGGCGGCAGCAGTGGTGGCAGCGGCATTATGTTGGTTTAGCACCCATTCGCGCTTCTGTTCCGGTAGACGCTCCTTTTATTCCCGCTGTTCCTCTTCCGCCGACCGAGAAGCGTCTGTCCCATAGGGAGGTAAAGCCTGGATGGACTCGAGCGTTATTCCAGTGGACAGACATGTGGCTGTACGCTTCCCTCCCGGGTCGTAGGAATCTCTCTGTGTGTGTAACCCACCAATCCGTGCCCAAACCGCTGGATCATTGAAGAGAGGCCGAATGGAGCCGCGATACTTCCACGTATAATTTCCCTGCCAGCACAAAGCGAATGCCATCGGTCGTAAAGCGCTGTGCGTGCGCGCCTCCCTGCCTCCACCCCCAACCAGTGCACGCGTAAAGGCCGTTCACACTTGCGACGAAAAGGCGCGAGAGCGACGGTAATTTCGTCGCTTCGTTACGCGACAATCGTTTTTGGCGAATTTTCGGCGCGCCACAGATTTGCCGTCGCTTTCGCTGGCTTTCGTCGCAAGTGTGAACGGGCCTTTAACCAGTAATCGGTCATGGTCGCGTGCCTAGGCGTGAAATACGCGGGCGAAAATGTTGCGCGAAAAGACTTGCATGCTGAAGAAGTATTGCGGGCTCACGTCGGCGTTCAAAGCGGGTAAGTTGCTTTCTGAACACCTGATAACGGCGATGTCGCAGTTATCAGCAGATTGCGGAACTTGTGAAAGAAACATCTGCGGTGGCGAGGAGAATACACGGTGTGAAAGCGGGTTCGGTGGTGGTGAGGAGTCCCCTCGGAGCGGCGCCGAGTAAAGTGGCTTCACCGGAATGACAATTGGGGGGTTTACACATGTACTGTTTCGCAGTAAAAGGAAGTGGGGGGCGCTGATACCTTCACACAGTTATTTTTACCGGCTTGTCTTACGAAGCAAAACTACAACACTGCGATTGCCGCGAAACATGGGTACGCGTCGCGTTACGCATTGGGTTGCGACTGCAAGGGCAAAAAAATATCTACTTTATTGAAGCCCAGCCCTATTGTACACTGCAGGCGGATTTAAAATGAAAAGAAGTGCGCTAACAGCAAAACCTTTAAGGTGAAACGTGGCTATAGCGAAACGGCTAGGCGTTGTGCTGTTTGGACGCGCCGTTCATTGCATTTGTGACACGGGGTTGTATTCGCAAGCAGCTAGGCCTCCCATTGAGAGCAAGTGGATACCTGTTTTCGAAACTAGCCGTCTGTGAACCTAGACGTTCACCGCGTTTGAGTCAGCCGGCTCGGCCTGACAATGTGAATTGCGTACTCCACTGTGCAATCCGGACGTTCCTCTAGACCAGCAGCTTTGAATTCCATAGGTAGGCATTGAAAAAGAAATGCGTTGCTCATCTTACATCCTTTTCAAAAATATTACAGCTGTTCCCCGTAATTAAACGTGAAAATTCCTGAAAGGCTGAACGACAGTTATATAGGTCTTGTTCCACTAGAGCGGCCAGAGGAGCTCTGTGAATTACTCGGTTTCGCTTCTTTTCCTCGTGCGGTGAAAAACTATCATTTTGCAGGGAAAAACACATCCTCTGCTGGTGGAAGCAACATAGTCGTTTGTTCCTCGGATACCGCTAAAAACAAGTGGTTATTCTGTTTAGATGAGAAAAATGCGCGTAGTATCGCTGTCTTTTTTGTGCTCAGTTAAAGGTATTTAACTCATCATGCCCCACTGCCATGTGTCTAAAAATTGAAAGCATGCAAGAAAACACCGAATAATGGTGCCCATTTGTTACACAAAATTCCGCGATATCAAAACAAAAGCTAAAAGGGAGGTTACTCGGGCAAATGTGGCCTCAGGAATTAAGTCACGATTACGTGACGTTTACCTGACAAGGTAACCGCTAGTTCGAGTAACAATAAAATGTTATAAAACACAAGTTAACGCCATTTTTGTGCATCCCAAATATTATGGCTAGCTTGACTAAATATGTTACTCTCATGACCGGGCTAATCATCCTGAGAAAGCGTTTCTATTGACCAGAGCTGATGCGACCGCACTCCACCCGCTACCCCCACTGATCCCTCCTCCACCATATCTATCCCCTGAATATTATTGTAGCTGCCACTTTTTCCCCCCGCCAGGCACCCTGTACTATCTGGTCTGGGAATGCCAACAATCCCCATCCCTCACACCCAATCCCCGTCCCACGTACGAGCAGTGCGTGGACCAGCTGTCCAGCTCGGGCCTCTCAACCCAGTGCATGCTGATATAGAGGCCACGAGAAGCCAGCACTGACCAGGGCATCCCGGACTAGCGGACGCCCCCCACCGGTGGTACTCTCCCCATCCTGTACCATAAAGCTCGAAATTAAAGATGTTTATTATCTCCATATAGGCTGCCAAGGCGGAAATTCTGCTTGAATTTTTAGATATTCAAGTTTGAAGTTTCTAGTTTATTTCAGACATGATAATTACGTTACTAAGGGGGGGGGGGCGGGGACTCCCCAGGGTAGCGGCTTGGTGACACTTCCTTTGTTTGCACACTTCCGCGTAACCAGTAGAACATTCCCAGCTCCACATTCAGAGTTATCCAGACGAGACGCCACCAGCCTCCGAGGACTACAAGCAAGTTCCTATATTCATCACACCTTTCTTCATGTCATCTACCCTACCCTACACCCGGCCACCTTTAATTTCGCACCCTTACCTGGAACCCTATACCATCAATTATGGGAGTACGGGCACACCCCGGGACTACCCCCAACATTTCTACCACTTACGAGATGTGGGCTACGTGCACGAAATGTCCGGACCCTGGGAACCAGCGCGTGCTCGGGAAGAGGGCCTGGAATGTCAACAAACGCCAGGGCATCCCGGTGTAGAGACGTCTTTCACCGGGCGGGTGCCCTAACAGCTGCGCCAACGCTCGTGAAATAAACACTATTTCTCATCTTCTTTTTGGCAAGAAGCAATGACAACGGTTGCCATGATTGTAGGCAGATACGGTTCCTTGCTTTTTGCTTGTCTGCCGCCAGAGGGTAGCTCGTGCGAAATCAAATCTTTCCTCGAGGAAAAAATAAGGCAGCGCTTGGCCTGTTCTTGTTTTCAATCCCCTTTTGTGGTAGAGGGTGTTGCGCGCTGTTCCTAGCATCTGGGAAAAGAAGCCCGGCTGAGTTTTGAGGCATTTTATTGTGTCCTAAACCCGGGGTGTCCTCTGTAGCATCAAGCGTGGTCCCGCATCATTCGCGCCAACAGCGCCAAATCCTCCCCTATTGT
The DNA here is from genome assembly GCF_048455015.1 of Haemaphysalis longicornis. Taxonomy (NCBI): domain Eukaryota; kingdom Metazoa; phylum Arthropoda; class Arachnida; order Ixodida; family Ixodidae; genus Haemaphysalis; species Haemaphysalis longicornis. The sequence goes on from NW_027526296.1 coordinate 7,943,081, forward strand.
CACTTGGAGTCTGAAAAACGTTCTATTTATTGTCATGGCAATAGTGGCGAGGGGAGAAAGGAGTTTGGTGATGTCGCGGGCGCTGCTGACGTCATTTGTTTCGCAGCAGCCGGGCCCCCACGCGCCGGCCGCAGCAACCGACGCTCGCCTAACTTTTGCGCCTGCCGCTGGTCGCTGCCTCATGGGCCGCTCGGGAAGGGCACCAGGCGTGAAAGTTGGGCCGGCGCCAGCCGATGCCTCGGAATGGCCACCGCCGGTCGTTTGGTATGTGTGTGCCATAACGTGTTCAATATATTGTGGCGAAGCAGGCCATGTTTACCGCCGTTGCCCGTACCGCGAGGTTGGCCTTCCCGGATTTTCTCCTGCTGCTTCCCGGCCTCGCTTCGGGCAAAGGCCTGCTGCAATCGAAGACTTCCTCGCTGGTCGCCGAAATGCCTCGCCCTCGCCGTCCCGCCGATATCGATCACCGTCCCCAGGGAACGACGCTCCACTTAGCCGCCGCGACGCTACAGATATGCCGAGGGGAAGATCCCCAAGCCCTAGGCGGGGAAACTAAAAGCAGCAACTCCGGGAGGCAGGGTTGCTGATAGCATAACCCCGCAAGACCTTCGAAATCATGCGAAGCCGCCGAAGGAAAACACGACGACGAGAGTGACTATCGCCGATGGTGGAAGCGCCGATCTCGTCGTATCTTTGGATGGACATGAAGTTGTTTCCCTTGTTGATACCGGAGCGGATTACTCGATCATTAGCCTGACCCTCGCTGATCGGTTGAAAAAGGTTAAGACGCCATGGCCTAAGATTCAAATTCGCACTGCTGGGGGCCACTTAATGACGCCGGTGGGGAAGTGCACTGGCAGGATCAGCATAGGAGACGCTACTTTTGTCGGCACTTTCGTGGTCCTAGCAGAGTGCTGCCGGGAGCTCATTTTAGGAATGGACTTTTTAAGAGAATATAACGCTGTCATCGATGTGGGCGAGCGCTTAAAGGGGCCCTGAAAGGCATTTTGAGCACACTAAATCAACTAGCGCAACCGTTAGATTGGGGCGTAAACGTCCTCTGTGCCAAGTATTACTCTTTTACGCGCAGCGGAAAGCTCACACTTTTGTTGCAAAGTTTGTCGCTTTTTTCTCACCCTTTCCTTCGTGTTTTTGGACGCCGCCATCTTCACATGTCTACATCATCGATTCCCAGATGTTCGTCATGAGCTAGACATCCTGCTATTGGGCGGCTTTTTCACGCACTTCCGGCAAAGAGATGAGTCGTCTGCTCAGCGTCGGCTCGCCGGCTGATCTGCCGGCGGAGTGCCGGAGTGCTTGGACATTTTACGACAAACGAAACAATTGTAAACAAACGTTTAACCGTTTGTATTAAATGCAGCACGGCCATAACACGACATGGATATTCCCTTACCTGAGTACGTTCCGTAAAGAAAGCGTTGAAGCCCCGTGGCACTTCTTTCGTGCAATCGCAGAGAACGCCCTGAGCCGAATGCCCGGGTTTGACGCATACATTTTATTCTACTTCAAAACAATCCAGAGATGGGTTTCGAACGAACACAACGTCACAACATGCGTTGCAAGGCTGAACCGCGATTGAAAGACGATGGGTTGCCTCCTCCTGCCCGTCGTAACTTCGGCACTCACCTCGCGCGCGGTTTGCGGGGACGAACAGCAAGTCACTTAACTCCGGCGCACAAGCCGAGATGGCTTTTAGCCACGCACACTGCACATACCCCATGCGAAGTTGAGTCGTACGTCGCTCGAGGAAGATAACCCAGACCATGGGAAGCACTATCCACCCGCAGAAGCACAACGTCGCATTGCATCGCGATCGCGAAACAAAGACGTCCACAACACACACACACCATCGCCTCCTGTAATGTCAAACGCATCTCGCACTTCCCAATGGGAGTGGGTGGTACGCCTGCAGTGCCCACATGTCGCGAGGTGGGGTCCCGAGCTGAACCGGGAACACGCAACTGTAACTGAGTTCTACAGTGGTTTGTGCCTTGTTGTCAAGGCAACCGATGTTTGAGATTCTCAAAGAAGTGGCGCTCGCTCCAGCGCTAGAAAGCTCAGAGCCGCGGTGGAGCATGCTTTGCCAACGTTGCCGCTCTCCACCACGCGTCGCCCCAAGCTGAACTGGTCACATGATTGAAGGGTTTTGTGCACGGGTTCTGTATCGATTTAAAATGTCTTTTTCACATGCCGCCGGCAAAAATTACGACCGCCGCAAAATAAGACCCGGCACCAGCGGGGCCACATCTGATACGGCACTTTTTGGATAAACAGTGTCGGTGCATCAAAGGGAACGAGCGCACGATCTTCGCCGTACGGCTGCGAGTTCGCCGCCGATAAAAAGTCACGTGCCGCCGATAGCAACTGCACCAACGAACACCACCGCGAAAGTGCAAGGCCAGGCCGCCGCACACATGCGGCCAGATTTTTCGTTCGGTTTTCCAGCCTTGAGCGAAGTGCGGGATTCATAGTGTCAACAAAGCTTGCCCGTAGCAGACGACGTAGCAGCGCAATAGCGGAAGTACGTCACCGCTGCGGAGCGCAGCATCATGGGAGGCAAAGCTCGCGCGCCGTCAACAGCGGAGAGTAAGTCGAAAGGAGGAGGAAACGCGGAGCGACGATAATGCGCGGTTTTTGATTTACGATTTCTCAGCTAATACTCATCGCTTTAACAAAATTCTTGCGGGAGGAGATTGCAAATACATTGCTTTATTTGGGTACATGTACATCCATGCATCGGCGGAAGGTATTTCAGGACCCCTTTAATCACCTTATCGCCGAGCCCCCGCCTGCCGGAAAGCGAGGAATGTCGCTCATCGTTGCGGGTTATCGACGACGACGTCAACATACCGCCGCGCTCCTGCATGCTCGTATCCGTCAACTGCGACGTGCGAAGCACTGTAGACGGCATCGCAGAACGTGTCGATGCGCTTTTATTCAGTCGCGGCGTTGCAGTTGCCCGAGGTGTCGTGCACTTAGTCGACGGCAAAGCGGAGTTATTGCTGACAAATTTCAGTAATGAGCACCAACACGTCGCCAAACATACTGCAGTCGCCTTTTTCGAGGACATTCCTGGCGGTGACGAAGACTGCTTCGCCTTACAAGGCACCCCGCCTGGCGAGAGCAGTCTCGCTCCCGCGATTGATGTCAACCCCAGCTTGCCGTTCACGCAGCGGCAAGAACTCCGCGAACTGTTCATGAAGTTTATGGATTGCTTCTCTTCGACATCTGCGGTCCGACAGACGCCACTCACAAAGCATCGTATCATCACTGATGACGCAGTAAGACCTCTTCGCCAAAATCCCTATCGTGTGTCTACCAAGGAACGTGAAGCAATTCGTAGCCAAGTGGAACAAATGTTGCAAGACAATGTCATTCAGCCATCTCGAAGTCCGTGGGCGTCGCCCGTCGTTTTGGTTAAAAAGAAGGATGGCACTTTACGGTTTTGCGTAGATTACAGGAAGCTAAACCAAGTGACCAAAAAAGACGTCTATCCGTTGCCCCGAATCGACGACTCTCTAGACCGGCTTCGCCACGCCCGTTACTTTTCCTCCATGGATTTAAAGAGCGGGTATTGGCAGATCGAGGTAGATGAGCGCGACCGCGAGAAGACCGCCTTCATAACACCGGATGGTCTTTTCGAGTTTAAGGTCCTGCCTTTGGTTTGTGTTCGGCGCCGGCAACATTCCAGAGAATGATGGACACTGTCTTGTCCGGCCTCAAGTGGCAGACATGCCTCGTGTACCTGGATGATGTCATCGTTTTCTCGTCAACATTTGAAGAACACGTGAAACGACTATCTTCAGTCCTTCGTGCCGTACGAGCCACCGGTCTTACCTTGAAAGCGGAAAAGTGTCATTTTGGTTATGAGAAGCTCCGTTTCCTCGGCCACGTTGTCAGCAACGCCGGCGTCACACCCGACCCTGAAAAGGTAGCCGCTATCTCCAATTTCCCGACGCCCAAGGACAAAAGGGCCCTGCGGCGATTTCTAGGCCTGTGTTCTTATTACCGGCGCTTCATTGAAAATTTCGCACACATCGCGGCTCCACTAACCTGCCTTACCCGTAACGACGTCGCCTTCGTATGGACCAATGAGCAGCACGATTCTTTCGAGGACCTGCGCCGGCGTTTGCAAGAGCCACCTGTACTCGCCCATTTTGATGAGGACGCTGCGACCACCATTCATAGTGATGCCAGCAACGTAGGTCTAGGCGCCGTTCTTACCCAATGGCAAGACGGTGCTGAAAGAGTTGTTGCGTATGCAAGCAGGACATTGTCCCGTGCGGAGACCAACTATTCGGCCACCGAGAAGGAATGTCTGGCTGTTGTATGGGCGGTCTTGAAATTCCGCCCGTACCTCTACGGCCGTCCCTTCAAGGTAGTGAGCGACCACCACTCACTTTGTTGGTTGGCCAATTTAAAAAACCCCACTGGTCGCCTAGCCCGCTGGAGCCTGCGACTTCAGGAGTTTGATCTGACGGTAGTCTATAAGTCAGGAAATTATCATTCTGATGCAGACTACCTGTCCCGAGCCCCGGTCGAGCGCCCCGGCCCTGAAGATGAAGACGACACGGCTTTTCTGGGAGCAATCGACGCCCCAACGTTGTGTAAACAACAGAGGCAAGACACCGAGCTGCAACCACTTGTGGACTTTTTGGAAGGCCGCTCTACACGGAAGCCCAAGCTCTTCGCACGCGGCCTAAAGTTCTTTTGTTTACGGAACAATATCCTTTATAAACGCAACTTTGGTCCAAATGGCAGAGCCTACCTTTTAGTAGTCCCTGCGTGTCTTCGCCGCGACATACTACAGGCCTGTCATGACGAGCCGACTGCGGGTCACCTTGGTTACGCGCGTACAACTTCCCGAATCAAGCAGAACTACTACTGGCCGAAGCTTCCTGCGACAGTGAAACACTACATTCGCACCTGCCGCGAATGTCAGCGACGGAAAACACCGCCTGGACGCCCAGCTGGTTTACTGCAACCTGTACAAATACCGAAAACACCTTTCCAACAGATCGGCATGGACTTTTTGGGCCCCTTCCCAACCTCCTCTTCGGGAAATAAGTGGATAATCGTCGCGACCGATTACCTTACCAGATACGCCGAAACAAAAGCTCTTCAGCGTTGCACTGCGCTCGACGTGGCTCAATTCTACATGGACAACATTGTTCTGCGCCATGGAGCACCAGAAATTTTGATCACGGACAGGGGAACCGCATTCAACTCGGCGTTGGTACGCGCCATCATGGATCTCACCGGTACTTCACACCGAAAATCTACGGCCTACCACCCACAGACGAACGGCCTGACCGAGCGCTTGAACAAAACCATTGCAGACATGCTAAGCATGTACGTCGACTTAGAACACAAAAATTGGGACGCAATTCTCGCATACGTGACGTTTGCCTACAACACGGCCCGGCAAGAAACCACGCGCATGACGCCATTCGCTCTCCTGTACGGACGCGAGGCAACAACGATGCTGGATGCCATGCTCCCACACGACCACGGAAATGCCGACGAGACTGCGCAAGCGATCGCGCAGCGCGCCGAAGAGGCGCGGAAGCTCGCTCGGTATCGCATCAGAAAACAGCAGGTGCAGGATTCCTCTCTTTACAACGCTCGTCACAGGCACGCTTCCTTCGAGCCTGGCGACTTTGTATGGGTGTGGACCCCCATCCGACGTCGAGGGCTAAGCGAAAAACTTCTGAAACGCTATTTTGGACCCTACAGAGTTCTGAAACAACTGAGTGACGTCACGTACGCAGTGATTCCGGAAGACGGTGTTCCATCCCGGCGTCGCCAACGCCGGTCGGAAGTGGTCCACATCGTCCGCATGAAGCCTTACTTCGCAAGAACGTGACACGCCCATACTGGATCGCTGTTTCACCACAACTTCATGCGAGCATCGGGACGATGCTTCCCCTGGGGGGGAGGTAAATGTCACGTGTTGTATAAGAAAGGGCACACGCAACGGTCGACGACGAGGAAGAAGAAACGGAATCTTCGTCTTCGGATCGCGCGCTGGGCCCGGTCCCTCGGTTCTCGAGCTTTAGGTTAGACCCTTGGCTGTAGCCGTTTGGTCTTTTGTGCCTCATTAAAAACCCCTACCACCCGGAGCACGCATTCACTGTACGCTACAATATGAACGAAGGAAACATGCAGGTAATAATATGTTTTCTGGTGCCGAATGGTTGTCTTTGTCACAGTATTATTTCGACCATCACACAAACGTTATTTTTGCTTTTCTTTCATTCTAAATTCTTACAAGGACGTCTTTGATTCGAAGCCACGAAAACACATGTACTACACTCATATGTTGCATATACATTTGATGTACACACTATTGCACTCTAAGCAAAAATATGACATGAAAATTTAGGCATACAATTTTCTCAACAGGAAAAAACGTTCTACAGACACATTTAGGTACACGGGAGATTAAAAAAAATGCCAACAACGGAGCGCACAGCCTCGGACGCATGCTGCACCTTCTGGCCGCAAATTCAGCTGCGCGCGCATGCGCACTATTTCGAGAGCGTTTGAGAGTGTGGCCTGCATTATTGGGAAATGCTTGATCAAGAAGCGACGCCCGTCGTTTATTTTGAGGCGCCTTTTCACGCTGCGTCGCCACTGAGCAGATTGATCGTTGAAGGGCATCATGATAGCTGCAACCAGCCTGCTGCGCGTTTGGCTCCCAAATGTAGTAGCTAACAGGATGCTCAGTTGCAACAGAGCATAAAAATACACCTCAAAATAAATGACCGGCCTCACTTCTTTATCAAGCATTTCCCCTAACAGTAGGCCACACTCTCAAACGCTCCTAAAGAACTACGCATGCGCGCAGCTTCCTGACAGTGCAGCCAGACGGTGTGGCATACGTCGGAGGCTGTGTGCTCTGTTGTTCGTATTTCTTTTAATCCCCCTGTACCCAATATTTGATTACGAAAGAAGAACTTCGACAGTTCTAGTTACTACACAGGTTTTTTCCCGCGCACGCCTTAGCGGGAGAAGAAAGAAAATTAAATGTTGTGCTAAATGTATATACTTAATTTTTGAGCATGCCTCGAGGCAGGAATGTTTCGTAGACGTTCAAAAAATTTGTTTCAGTTAAGAGACGCAATAATCGGGAACTTATATTAAACAAAAAACGCATGGGTAGGTATGCTTCAAGCCCTGCCTTTTGGGCCAGTTAACACAAACTCTGAAAGACAGTGTTGATTCGACCATTAGACTGTATACACTTCCGAGAAACCACGTTCCCACCAACAAAATGCAGAGAGAAAAAAAAAGTGTTGCAACGTAATGCACACACTATTGACCAGACGTTGCTGGCTTCTATCGACCTACAAAAATAGTGCGCAACCACATCGTATTTTCGCAGTACACGAATCGAACGCACCCGTCTTTTCTATAAATGACGCGTGAAGAGTCAGCGTACTGGGGCGGAGCGGGGGGAGGGAGGGGGAGGGGGGGAGAATACGCCGAGCAAAAAGAAAAGCGTTCCTGTATTGTAAGCCCCATGCCCAGTACGGAGCGCATTATTGGCTAGGTTGTCACAAGGTACCCCCTAGCTCGTGTCTGGGAAGCGCCTCTTATCTCATCCTGTCCGAAACGGCATGACGATTATAACTTTATAAGCACGGAACCGCAAGCCCACTCGCGAGAAGATGAAAAGGCACGGGAGCACATGGTAAATGGAACAGCAAAGCCAGCAGTGCTATATTGTTCTTTTATTTTAATTAGCGAAACCCTTGCAATAGCGGCTGCAGACAACGCATGTATTTCAGGTTGGCCTTCCACTGTTCCCTGATCGAATCGACTGGCATTGAACACCGCGGTGTTACGTCAGATTTTTCGGAGCCCTGAAGCAACGCTTGGCAGCAGTTTCGCCGGAAATATCCGTTTTGGAGCAAGATGGCGCAGGAAAAATTCACTAGGGCGCAGCACCTCCATGCCGCCAATCGCCGTAGTAGTAGGTACGCAGTAAACGACAAGAAGCGCGTACAGTTGAACTTGCCTTGCAAGCAGGTGCGGCGTAATGACTTTGAAGGGGTTGAGGAGAGTCACCGGAGTAAATGTCCAATGAAGTCGCAAACCGCCCTCGACTTGGGGCCTAACCAAGCCTCAAACATGCTGCACGAAAGTAAGAAAAATACATTGATAAGAAATGTGCATCGACGTTTCAGCAGTTAATAAGGCAATCATGAAACGACAATGCCGCCACAAATTACGAGCTAGAGTGCAGGCGCGGAAGCTTCGTTGACTTTTATTAAAACTTCACGCACCTGCAACAGCTGGGATATATTTGCACATTAGTTTCCACTCCAAGACAACAAACATGTCTCATTAACTTCACGTTACATGCGCGAAGTATTCTGAACAGAGAGGAGTCCCGTCGGTCGACTTTTCTGGAATTCACTATAAACTGTACAAAGCTAATTTGTTTTCCTGTCATCTTTCGAGAAGACGAGAAACTTGGCCGAACTGTTTCGCCCTGTGTTGCTTTTACAGAGAGCTGCGCAGAACTGGTGGCGATCCTTCTTCCGCAGCCCCATGTTTGGAGTACATTGGAAAATATTTTATAATGCTGCGCAACTTTCAGCCCGTGGAGACGTGTAGGTAACCGGCGCAACCCTACGCACGCCGGCTCGCTCACGCAGGCACCGAACTGGCCCGCCGTGCGCACAAAAAGAAAGAAACAAAAATTATTGGCGCCGGTGAGCTGTCGCGCATGCGTGAGGAGGCGCCGAAGCATGAACGGTGTCGAAAGAAAGAAACGCTCAGGGAAAGGGGAAGGGGGGCAACGACGCAGCACTCTGCCGCTAGGATCACCCCAATTTTCGAAACCAAAGTCGCCGACTAGTGTCCTAAATAACCGGAGGTACTTTTTTCCTGCGGGGAATTATATTTACTTTTTATTGTACCGGAAACGTTTTAGCCATTACGTAGCTTGAGCTGGGAAAATTAACCTCTGCTGATTGTACAAATCCTAGACAGTCTCCTTGTCGGCTATGTGGGAGAATTTATTTATTTATAATACTTCAAGGGCCCCAGTCAAGGGGTGTTACATGAGGCGGTAGACAGTTCACAAACAGCTGATTTGTTCGATGGATTCTTTGAAATGGGCGATGCTGGAGTGGTGCACGATGTCAGCAGGAAGATCGTTCCACTCTATTGATGTTTGCACAAAAAATGAAGAGTGATGAGCAGTGGTATGCGCACGGGGTGGATAAAACGCTTTCGAATGGCTAATACGGCATGAAAGACGATGAGCTGGAATGATAACATGGTTTAGGCGCAATGCATGCCAAATTTATGAAACAAACACAGTCTTGAAATTTTGCGGCGTGAAGCTAAGTTAACCATGTTAGCTTGAGATATTAGTTCGGTTACGCTGATATGATAGCAGTAGTCTGAATAACTGAATCTGGCTGCGCGATTTTGGATGGATTCAAGTGTTTGAATAAAAGAGATATGATGGGGATCCCAGATGGCACATGCGTATTCTAGCTTCGGGCGGACTAGTGTTAGATAGTTTAAAAGTTTAACAGAATTTATTTGAGCCGATAAGTAATTTTAAAAATTCGCTATACGTTTGTTTGATTCACTGCAAATGTGGCCAGGATCTTTTGCTTCCCCTGCCAATAACACCCTTTCATTTCTCTCTCCCGCCTCCCACGATGTAACCCTCGCCTTTTCGCCTTCCCGCCTTGGAGGAAAATTTTTTTGCGGAATGCAATTCAATTTGCCGCACAGTATCTGCTCCCGCGCCATCTGCCGGGACCATTTGTTTGTATTTTGCTTGAAACAAATCTTTTTTAACGCTGATACTACAGTGAACTAGAATATTGTAATAGTGGCAAAAGCGGCACAGGGAAATTGAAGCCAGAAATACGGAAGCCCGCTAGGGGCGCCGCTGCGGAATACTGGACGGGATCGGGGTCATCGACGTGCTGTTTGTTCAATATGCAATCAAGAAAAAAAAAGGACGAGACGTAGTGTAGTGGGTAGTGTGTCCGCCTTCCAATCAGCATTCATAGGTTCTAATTTCGGTGTGGGACAACTAGGTTTTTTTTTTTTTGCACATGCATGGGCCGCACGAACAAGACGCCTAAACCACACTTAAGGTCGGGATAATATGTCCTTTTTCGGGGCGTAGCTGTATTACGTTACGATTTCATACATTTTTCGGTGCCCTTCGTCGCGGGCACTGCACGTCGCGGCGGCCCTATGAACCTCCCCCCCCCTCCCCTTCCTATTATCTCTCTCTCTCTCTCTCTCTCTCTCTATCTATCTATCTATCTATCTCGATGCCCCCACATCAAGACACCATGTGGCAAAGCCAACTTTATGCGGATGTTTTTATGCGCGAGGCGTCAAAAAAAAAAAAAGCGACACTTTCATGGCTGTGCGCCTATTTTTTGTTCGCGGGCGTGCTTATAGCGACTTCAGAGGCTCCGAATGCGTTGAAGCGTGAAGCTTCCTGAAACACGCGCTTCAACCCAGCAGTGGCATAAGGAAACAAGCAGCGGTGTAGCGTAGGAGATTGATCGAATGCATTTGTAACCGGGAGGTCGAAGGAGATCGCGAAGCAACCTTCGGGAATTCGGGGCGGTTACATATGACTCAGAACATAGAATTTATTTTCAACATAAATAAACACGAAACTATAAATGTAATCAGTTTAAAACTGAGAAAGAAACTTCGCTATGCAGTCGGTGTGCTTCTCAAGTCATGTTTTCTTAACACGGATTCGTTCATTGGCGCTCTTTCGCGCAGATCTCTTTGCGCCGCTAACAAGAACGTTTTGTACGATGACGGATCAACTTGTGATGGAAGAAGGAGTCTAAGCTCTCTTTTGTTACATCTATTTTTTTTAAATAAGTCTCGGCCGTCATAACGATGGGCGCGCCATTCTTCCATCCACCCCCGAGAAAACCGAAAATTTCTGGAAACAGGGCGACCCGTCACACCTGCAAAACTATTCCTCCATAAGGTAGAGCCCATCATGCTTTGTGTGTATTTGTACTTGAAGAAAAAAATGCTCGCGCCTGCTACGGGATGTCACAAGAGCTCGAAAGCCTTAACGCGCGTGTGCGCTGAGCCACCATTGCCGCGAAAAAGGCTGCGCGGCCCAATGGCCCTTTCCTTCCACTTCTTTTTTGTTTCAACGCGAGGAGGAAGGCAGTTCGGGAATGCCACAGAAAATGTAGGCTATCCCGAATGAGAGCTTGTCATACGAGGTCTTGAGGATGAATTTTCTTCTGAGCGCAACTTTGAGAAGCCAAAGCTACTTGGGAACAGTTCTGCCATGTATTCAAATTCTCTTACAAGTAGGCGCCTTTGGTAGGGGGAGAGAGACATTGGCAATTGGGGAAAACGTACAATCGTCATATCTGCTTACGCCCCACTAAAACACTTGGCCAATAGCAAGACTGTGCGGCTCTCTAGGCCCAAAATGTAATGGGTAGCATTCTTTGCCGAGTACCTCCGCAGCCAGGACCATGTAACACCCAGGACCGTGTAACCGTGGTACAAGATGTCAGTGCAGGGATATTCTGAAGACGGACACCGCGGGCAACTGCTTGTGTATAGCCTCATTCCCTTGAAGGAAGGCGTGACCTTGCGTTAAGACGATTTGGATTTGAGGCGGGGTCTTGGTTGTTTAGACGAGGCTGAGTTTGGGATGTGGAATGCAACCGCTTAGAGAGGCATGGCAAACTTTTAAAAAGTCGTTAAGGATAGTGACATGGCTGGATGGGGCTGTGGTGGCACCAATCGGGCAGTGGCATTATCGTCTGTGGCAGTGGTGCAGTTCCTGTATCATCCGTGGCAGTGGTGTGCGGACAGTAGTACGCTTAATAGGCACCTTTTTTCCAACAAACAAAAATGGAAAGGGAAGTTAGAGGTCCGTTTCGATTGCGTATAAGTAGAGAAAAGCGGTCTCCTCTTGCTCAGCGAAGACTTGATCCCTAATTGATGCCGAACTCAAAATGGATGCACACTTTCTAACCAGATTTTCGCTGGTTCGATTACAGTTCTTGCACTCCTCTGAGATATTCACAAATGCCGAGTACATTACGTCGTCTATCTGTCAGACAGTTCGTGTTCGTACAGGGCGCGCACTAATCAACCCATTCCCGCCACCTAATCTGTTCAGAAAATGTCCGCACCGAGCTAGAGCGCTTGTGCGCCGCATTCTCAAAACACCGTACAACTTTCCAAAACATCATCTCTCAAGGGCGCGTAGCAAGCAAAAGTGAGAAAATCTCGACATTTAATCTGCATTGAGGAGCTCAACCAATCGTACGTGCGTGCAATAAGGGTCATGTGATTCAACCCTTTCTCCGAGTCGTGCGGATGTCCACAGACGTTTTCTCGAACAAAGGGTAAAATCAAGAAATGCTACAGGAAACACCTAACAAACTCACCACTGACTTTCAAACCTGTTATCTACCGGCTGTACAATTGACACTTATAATTGTGCTCCACGGCCGTGAACAGCTTTCCTTACCAATGCGTCCCGACCAATCACAGAAGCCACCACAACACAAGCCCCTAAAAAGCATAGGTTGGTTGTCAAAATATTCCCAACGTCGTGGTGAAGGCCTCAGGCAAATAATGAATAAAAATGTAACACCGTCATTTCGGGAATACGTGCACATTCGCCATACGCTCCGTCGTGTTTCACCTTTCATACTTTCTCGAGGTCTGACCTTTCGAGAGACCTAGCTGTTCTCGTTTCCTTGCCAAGCAGAGCGACCTGCCCCTGTACTGGTGATCACCACCTAGACTTTGTTGATTGACTGCTTGAAGGATTTAACGCGCCGACGCAACGCCGGCGCGTTAAATGCTGACGGGGGAGGGTATGACTCATTCCTCGTTTTCTACGCGGTCTTGTTGATTGCACTGGGCTTTTCTGGCGACAAATTCGGGGTGCTCGGCGACGTGGGCGAGAACTGCTGGGGTTTTCCTAGCCTGGCGCGTGAGCTAGCCCTGGAACAGCGTCAACCACCCTCCCCTTTCGATTGCAGCTGCAAAACTAATCTTTACCAGAAGACATTAATAGGGTGGGGAAGGGGGGTTTGTGTCAAAAAATGGTTTGTGTCCTTGATATAGGCCGGAATTTTGGGAACTGCGTTTTTCAAAATAAAATCAAGAAAGCTGGAAATTGATTCTGTTGGAGTGCCATTGCAAGATACAATAGGGCGGCCTGGATTGCCAGGTTTGTGAATTTTAGGGAGTAGGTATTTTAGGGAGTAGGTATTATTTTGACAAACGCAGTTCCCAAAATTCCGGCCTATATCAAGGACACAAACCATTTTTTGAGAGAGATGTCTGGACTGGTAATCCCCCCTGGCAGCTTCCTGGTTACAATGGATGTCTCATCGCTTTACACCAATATCCCCCATTCAGACGGCATCAGGTATACCGTGGAGGCATGTCAAAACGCTGATATGGCACTAGAGATTAATGAGCACGCCCTTACTACCCTACTTGACCTGGTGCTTCGTTACAATTATTTCCAATTCGAAAACAAACATTACCTTCAAATTAGCGGCACAGCTATGGGCACAAAAATGGCACCTAATTACGCGAACTTGTTCATGGCGGCACTCGAGGGACCCTTCTTGGAAGCTCAACCCGTTCGCCCGCTCATATACAAGCGATTCCTGGATGACATCTTTTTTATCTGGCCGCATGACGAGGCAAGCTTGCATAAGTTCATTTCGGATTTCAACTTGGTCCACCCTTCTATATCTTTTACGCATAATATCTCAAGGACATCGGTGAACTTTCTCGACGTCACCATTCAGGTAGAGGGCACGACCACGATCACAGCCCTATATAGAAAACCCACAGATCGCCAGCAGTATCTGCACTTTGAAAGTGACCATCCACGGCATTGCAAGATGAGCATTCCCTATTCCCAGGCCCACAGATACCGCAGAATTTGCTCTGACAACGCCGACTTTGACCACAACTCCCAACAACTAAAAAATGCCCTCATTCGTCAAAAGTACCCAGCAGCAGTGGTCGATGACTCCATCAACAGAGCTCGTAACCTAAACCGCGAGGAAATTCTACATGGAGGGAATCCCAGGAATGAAGGAAGCCAGACAAATCTTGTCCTCACCCACTCATCTGCGTTGCCCAAACTTAATAACATTCTTTCGAGACATTTTAATATACTGCAACAAAGTAGCCGGCTATCTTCAATTTTCCAAAAGCCCCCCCGAGTTGTTTATCGCCGCGGAAAAAACCTGAAAGATATGTTAGTCAGAGCCAAGACGACTGCCATTGAGGGCACTCAACGGGGATGCCAGCCATGCAAGAAAACACGTTGTAAGGTTTGTTCACACATGACTACCACCACTACAGCTAAAGCCAGCTCCTCAGATTACGTATTCAAAATAAATGCGCATCTAAACTGTGACAGCCAAAATGTCGTCTACATGCTTCACTGCGACATCTGTGGCATGCAGTACATCGGACAAACAGAAACCGCCTTCCGTAAACGCTTTAACAACCACCGTTCTCACGCTAAAACACAACCGAACTTGCCCATTTCAAGACATGTCAGCCTCCCAGGACATTCATTCGACCAAATTAAAGTCACTCTGCTAGAGACCGGTTTTCACACTAAACGGGAGCGCGAACAGAAGGAATCGTACCTTATTTATAAGTTCAAAACGCTGACTCATGGTATCAACGAGAGCGCTGGCAGCATGTCGTGCCTCCGGAGGACCACGGACGTTGATTGACAACAGGAAGTGGATGCACATTGTTCCACCCCCTTTCTCCTAGCATAAAAGTTTTTTTTTTTTAATTTATTCAGGACCACCCGCCATTAGCTCAGCAGACAACGGGCGCATACCGAGAGGGAGCGCCGCCCAAAAAAGCCGCCTAAGCCCCGCACTGCACGTGCTGCGCGATAAATGCTGTCCACATTGGGACAACTAAGAAGAGTAAGAAGAGAGAGGGAGGTGACGTTGAACGGCAGTGCCAATCCGGCCGTACCTTGAGATTGTCGTGTTCTGTTGAGACATAGCGGTGTCGTAATTCAGTGCTTTTCTGTGTCGGCCCTCCATTGAACTTCACGCTTGCCGCGTCGTATGTGTGCCTTTACATTACTCTACGCTGCGGCCAAGGACGGACGGGGTACTCGTCGCCTTCTCCGAACTCGCCGCGCCCCTGTGTAACTTGATCCCTGTCTTCCGCGCGGTCCGACCGCTATGCGGCTCGCCGCTGGCTGCCGCTAGTGGCTTTCTCTGTCGCCATGTCGCGGCCCTTCAAAGGGCAAACAAAGTAGACTTATCACCGGTTTCTTGGTAAAAGCAATGATTCTCCGTTTAACGGTCTGTTCTGAACCCACGAAACAAATGCCGGGCCAAGACCGCGTCCTTAGTTACTACAGCTCCCCATTTAGGGAGCCCCGCTCTTCCCATCTGTGCTCATGCGTTGTCTGTATTTTGTTTGTCAGTTCTCTTTCATCCCAGCCGCAGCGGGCTGACAGAAACCTTTGGTCTCGCTCCCTTCCCCCACCAGAGCGGTTTTCTCATTAAAACCACCGCCTTTCCTCTTTTTCTTCCTTTTTTTAATTTAAATCCTCTCCACTTCGCAAGTGCCCTGTTGTTACCCGATTTTTTACGTTCTCTGGCGTATTCCCCTCCTTATGAGGGAGAGGAGGAGAGACTCTCCCTCGCATGCAGTGTGCATAAGGATTCGGTGTTCATTGTGGGATTGTCCCTGAGGAAGGAAGTTCCACTTCCGAAACTGTCGGACTAATTTATAATAAACAAGTTAACCGCAAAGTTGTTCTTATCTTTTACCTGACCGTTTCTTCTGGCCCGTTGCAAAACTCATCGAAATCTTGACCATCAATGGCTGCCAGACACCATACAACGGAGCGGTTGACGTGCCTTTTTCCAAGGCACACCATCCGGAGCGCTATTGTGGGGGACTCTCTCATCCGCCATGTCCACGGCCATTTCCACCCGAGTGAGAGAGGTGCTCCCGGATTTATCTCATACGGCGGCATGAAGTTTGAGGACGTCACCGCCGCCCTGGAATATCTACCCCCAACCGTGGAGACACTGGTGCTTCACGTCGGAACTGCTGATATAACAGAAAGCGGATCGTCCACATCCCTGGAGAAGTTGAGACGAATGCTTGCGAGGGTTCGCCTCCACCATCCGGCGTTGAAAAGGATATGCTTGAGCCTGCCCCTTCCCCGCACCCTGAACCGGCGCCGATGAGGGGTGACTGGCGGTTTGTCAGATCATTCAACTGCGAGGCCTCCCATTTTGTGCGCGAGGTCCGCCGCCTGTGCCAGCGGAAGGAGTTAGGAGCAGACGTGCGCTACATCGATCACGCCTTCCACGAACTACCGGCACGGAGGGTCTTTGCTGCTGACGGGCTCCACGCGAGTTTTGAGGGCGTTGCGCTGCTGGCGGAGCACTTCCGCAACGCTCTCTCGTTCAGGGCGCTCGGCTGGCAGCGGAGACCCTTTAAACCCCGGGCACCGAACAACCCAACACCAGGTGCAACGCCGGCACAGCGGGAACGTCAGCGGGCTCCCCCTTCTCCGGAGGTCTCTCCCACCACAGCTGTGACCCCGAAGACTTCGCCACGGCGGCCCAACGGGACACGCCAGACCCCCCCTGAGACGACTGACGCGGGGGTTCGCAACGACTGACTCCGCCCAAGTAAAGGTACGGCCCGAACGACAAGACCCCGGTCGCGCGCCTTCCTCTCTCTTCGCAAAAGCATAGATAAGCGAGTGCGCTACAACTTGCACAGTGCTACTTTAAAATCATATGCAACAGCACGTAAAATACCTAAAGGACTGCGGCTAAGGCTGACACCGGCAATGACCGATCTTAATGCAGATGAAATGGCGCGGTGGAACAATATTCTTGAGGACGCATCCTTGCAGCTAATGCAGGTAATAATAGGACACGGAGAAAGAAAGACATTAGAATTAGAGAAGTTGGAAACTTCCCTTCGGAGCAGCCCGGAGATATCCGAAATGGAAAGAATGGAACTCAAGAGATACGAATCTCAAAAAGAAGGAGGTGTGATGAACCAAAAATTTAAAAAGATGCGGAGAGACAATATCCCCATTCCAGATCACTCCTTTAGGGAGCAGGGAGTTGGATGCTCAGGAAACCAAACCAGAACTGAGAATTCTTCCATTCCGGATAATCCAGCTGCTGTACCCTTGGTTGAGGAGAAAAGCGTATGTCCTGTGAGTCAAACCCCATCTGAAAGTTCGGCGCATCCAGAATCCAACGTTGTCAACCTATCGGACGTACCGCTCATAGAATCTGAACTTAAACTGCTGTCAAAAGGTCTCACATTCTGTCCCTCTACGGGTAAATTTAATGGATTTCAGCTGTACCAGGACTTAGACAATTTTGCGAGGAACTTAGGCCTTCGTGAATACTTCTACGACCGGGAAACGAACCCAGACAAAAAAATTCCGGGAGCATCAGACAAATGTTGGACACCGAGCGATGGTCGGGACAAACATCTCGATATGTACATTTCGGCCGTTCAAAAAGACGTGGTGAATGCATTAAAGAAAACAAACCCTGTCCGCAACAACCTATCAACTGATGAGCGCAAGGCCCTTTTCTCCCTCCGCCAACGGGATGACATTGTTATAAAGTCGGCGGACAAGGGCGGAGCAATAGTCGTAATTAACAAAACCGACTACATTAGGGAAGGACTCCGACAACTGAGTGATGAGAATTTTTATGAGGAACTTCCTGCGGACCCAACACAGCAGTTCGTATCGAAAATCACCCTTGAACTCACAAGGCTTCTTGAAAATGGCGATATAACTAAAGACATGTTTAAAGCAATGACGCCCACCCAATCAGCACCGGGACGCTTTTACCTACTCCCTAAAATTCACAAACCTGGCAATTCAGGCCGCCCTATTGTATCTTGCAATGGCACTCCAACAGAATCAATTTCCAGCTTTCTTGATTTTATTTTGACAAACGCAGTTCCCAAAATTCCGGCCTATATCAAGGACACAAACCATTTTTTGAGAGAGATGTCTGGACTGGTAATCCCCCCTGGCAGCTTCCTGGTTACAATGGATGTCTCATCGCTTTACACCAATATCCCCCATTCAGACGGCATCAGGTATACCGTGGAGGCATGTCAAAACGCTGATATGGCACTAGAGATTAATGAGCACGCCCTTACTACCCTACTTGACCTGGTGCTTCGTTACAATTATTTCCAATTCGAAAACAAACATTACCTTCAAATTAGCGGCACAGCTATGGGCACAAAAATGGCACCTAATTACGCGAACTTGTTCATGGCGGCACTCGAGGGACCCTTCTTGGAAGCTCAACCCGTTCGCCCGCTCATATACAATCGATTCCTGGATGACATCTTTTTTGTCTGGCCGCATGACGAGGCAAGCTTGCATAAGTTCATTTCGGATTTCAACTTGGTCCACCCTTCTATATCTTTTACGCATAATATCTCAAGGACATCGGTGAACTTTCTCGACGTCACCATTCAGGTAGAGGGCACGACCACGATCACAGCCCTATATAGAAAACCCACAGATCGCCAGCAGTATCTGCACTTTGAAAGTGACCATCCACGGCATTGCAAGATGAGCATTCCCTATTCCCAGGCCCACAGATACCGCAGAATTTGCTCTGACAACGCCGACTTTGACCACAACTCCCAACAACTAAAAAATGCCCTCATTCGTCAAAAGTACCCAGCAGCAGTGGTCGATGACTCCATCAACAGAAGAGAGAGAGAAAATGACATTTATTGAAAATTTCCGGCGGGGAGGTGGGTCAGGCCACGCAGGTCTTCGCCACCCCCTGTCTATGTACTATGCAGACCCCGAAGCTATGCCTAGGCACCGGTTCAGGCTACTCGGCGAGTCCCCTCCCGAAGGAGGGTCTCCTTTTCGCCTTTGCCGGGCCAGAGCAGCCTCGAGCCGCTGGACTGCCAGCAGTTGCCGCTCGTATTCGGGCGAGCTCACGAGTCCTATAATTTCCGGTGGTAGCTCTTTTGGGCTCCCCACTGCACTGTGTCTTTCACATCCCCACATGATGTGGGCCAGGTCTGCAGTCACCAACGCGCACACACTGCACGCTGCACTTTCGTAAGTTCCAGGGCACACGTGGCGCGCGAGCGCTGGAGTCAGCACGGATCCAGTCTGTAGTTGACGGAGGAGGACAGCTTCGCCCCTGTTGAGCCTCGGGTGAGGTGGGGGCAGGGCGCGTCTTCCCGCACGATGCCAGTGAAGGATGTCCCCGTAGTTGGTCAGGGGCTCCATGATCTCCGCCGCAGACGATGGGCAGGGGGGCACCGCACGGTGCGCGAGCTCGCGTGCGATGGCGTCCGCCTCCTCGTTGCGGTTGACGGTGCCACCCGCAATGCCCCCCACGTGTGCGGGGAACCAGCGGATGTGCGTTGTAGTCTCCTTGCGCTCGGGGAGCAGGCTCGCTGCAGTCCCGCACACGGCGTTCCTGGCGTAGCTTGCTACTGCGGTCCTCGAGTCGCTGAGCACCGTGGTGATTGTGGGGCTGCTAGCTAGCGCTAGGGCTATGGCAGCCTCCTCTGCCTGCGCGGCCGTTCGGGCCTTGATGCTGCAGGCGTTCATTAGTTCCCCGGTGGTGGCTCGTACGACCACCACCACATATGTGTTGGGGCGGTCGCGGTGCTTGGCTGCATCCACGTATACTGCCCCCTCGTCACTGTTGTGTGCCTCGGCGAGCGCTCGGGCTCGCGCCGCTCTCCTCTCCGCGTTCCTGTCCGGGTGGACGTTCCGCGGCAAGGGGAGCACCTTTATCTTGCGAATGATGTCGTCCTCTATGGGAACTATCCTATCTTGATGTTGGTCAACTTGAGGTGGGTTGAGGCCCAACCTCTGGAGGATGGCCCTGCCGGTCTTGGTGGAACCGAGGCGTTCGAGCTGGGAGACCCGCTGGGCTTCACTCACCTCGTCCAGAGTGTTGTGTACCCCCAGTTCGGCAAGGGCCTGGTTACTCGTGCTGTTGAGCAACCCCAGTGCTGCCTTGTAGGATTTGCGGATGGCCGCATTGATCCTATCCTTCTCCTGTTGTTTCCAGTAGTGGAACGCACCAACGTATGTAACGTGGCTCATGACAAATGATTGCAAGAGCCGCAACAGGTTAGCTTCTCGCATTCCCTGTCTGCGCGTAGATATTCGTTTGATGAGACGCGTTGCGATCCCCATCTTGGTGAACAGAGCTCGTAACCTAAACCGCGAGGAAATTCTACATGGAGGGAATCCCAGGAATGAAGGAAGCCAGACAAATCTTGTCCTCACCCACTCATCTGCGTTGCCCAAACTTAATAACATTCTTTCGAGACATTTCAATATACTGCAACAAAGTAGCCGGCTATCTTCAATTTTCCAAAAGCCCCCCCGAGTTGTTTATCGCCGCGGAAAAAACCTGAAAGATATGTTAGTCAGAGCCAAGACGACTGCCATTGAGGGCACTCAACGGGGATGCCAGCCATGCAAGAAAACACGTTGTAAGGTTTGTTCACACATGACTACCACCACTACAGCTAAAGCCAGCTCCTCAGATTACGTATTCAAAATAAATGCGCATCTAAACTGTGACAGCCAAAATGTCGTCTACATGCTTCACTGTGACATCTGTGGCATGCAGTACATCGGACAAAAAGAAACCGCCTTCCGTAAACGCTTTAACAACCACCGTTCTCACGCTAAAACACAACCGAACTTGCCCATTTCAAGACATGTCAGCCTCCCAGGACATTCATTCGACCAAATTAAAGTCACTCTGCTAGAGACCGGTTTTCACACTAAACGGGAGCGCGAACAGAAGGAATCGTACCTTATTTATAAGTTCAAAACGCTGACTCATGGTATCAACGAGAGCGCTGGCAGCATGTCGTGCCTCCGGAGGACCACGGACGTTGATTGACAACAGGAAGTGGATGCACATTGTTCCACCCCCTTTCTCCTAGCATAAAAGTTTTTTTTTTTTTTAATTTATTCAGGACCACCCGCCATTAGCTCAGCAGACAACGGGCGCATACCGAGAGGGAGCGCCGCCCAAAAAAGCCGCCTAAGCCCCGCACTGCACGTGCTGCGCGATAAATGCTGTCCACATTGGGACAACTAAGAAGAGTAAGAAGAGAGAGGGAGGTGACGTTGAACGGCAGTGCCAATCTGGCCGTACCTTGAGATTGTCGTGTTCTGTTGAGACATAGCGGTGTCGTAATTCAGTGGTTTTCTGTGTCGGCCCTCCATTGAACTTCACGCTTGTCGCGTCGTATGTGTGCCTTTACATTACTCTACGCTGCGGCCAAGGACGGACGGGGTACTCGTCGCCTTCTCCGAACTCGCCGCGCCCCTGTGTAACTTGATCCCTGTCTTCCGCGCGGTCCGACCGCTATGCGGCTCGCCGCTGGCTGCCGCTAGTGCTTTTCTCTGTCGCCAGGTCGCGGCCCTTCAAAGGGCAAACAAAGTAGACTTATCACCGGTTTCTTGGTAAAAGCAATGATTCTCCGTTTAACGGTCTGTTCTGAACCCACGAAACAAATGCCGGGCCAAGACCGCGTCCTTAGTTACTACACCACCGCCCCGCTCTTCCCATCTGTGCTCATGCGTTGTCTGTATTTTGTTTGTCAGTTCTCTTTCATCCCAGCCGCAGCGGGCCGGCAGAAACCTTTGGTCCCGCTCCCTTCCCCCACCAGAGCCGTTTTCTCACTAAAACCACCGCCTTTCCTCTTTTTCTTCCTTTTTTTTAATTTAAATCCTCTCCACTCAGCAAGTGCCCTGTTGTTACCCGATTTTTTACGTTCTCTGGCGTATTCCCCTCCTTATGAGGGAGAGGAGGAGAGACTCTCCCTCGCATGCAGTGTGCATAAGGATTCGGTGTTCACTGTGGGATTGTCCCTGAGGAAGGAAGTGCCACTTCCGAAACTGTCGGACTAATTTATAATAAACAAGTTAACCGCAAAGTTGTTCTTATCTTTTACCTATATATATATATATATATATATATATATATATATATATATATACTATATATTGTGAGCACAGGAGTCATCGTTCTCTCGTAACTGCTAGTCGAGTGGCCAATCCCACCTAGCAACTCATCATCAGTGTGGCGCACGCGAGCACCACACCATCTTCTTCATCTTTCATCCTCGCGCCTTCTTGACCATCGCTTTTCGCAACGGCCTCTCGGCGAGGTTGCGTCGTCATTAAACGCGTCCTTCGAGTCGCCCGTGTCCGAGTCTTGCACGTGGTGGAGGTGCACCTCGATCCACGTACGCTCTCCCCGGCTTCTCCCTGGAGCTTCGCTCAGGTCGGCGTGTCCATCTTCCCACTCACAGCATGCCAGACGGCGATCAGACCAACCCTGCCGATGGCCCAGCACCCGCAAGCCCGCTTGCCCCAGCGTGGATGATCACCAGCCCGCAGCGAGACCCTCAGAAGTTTTCAGGACTCCCTGGAGACGACGTAGAGGATTGGCTCGACGATTATAACCAGGTGAGCGCCTTCAATCGGTGGGACGATAAGCTCAAGCTCGCCAGCGTCAGTTTTAATCTAAGAGAAGTCGCTAGGACATGGTACCTGAATAACAAGGAGGACTTAACTGACTGGTCGCGGTTCACCGCAGAAATACGTCGAATATTTGGCACGTCCACTTTGCGCTCAGACGCGGCCAAGAAGAAGCTTGCTGAACGCTATCAGCACCCCGCCGAATCGTACACGTCGTACATTGAAGACGTTTTGGCTTTATGTAAGCGAGTGAACCGAGAAATGGCTGAGTCTGATCGAGTGAAGCACATCCTCAAGGGCATTTCTTCCTTTGCGTTCAACGCGCTCGCCGTGCAAAACCCGACCACCGTGGGTGATATCGTGGCGATTTGTCAGCGCCTAGCTGATCTCCAGGCCTTGCGCCTGCAGCCATCATCATCCGACACACTTGTACCTGATCAAGGCAACCTGCGCGCCATGATAAGAGCGATAATTCGCGAAGAGCTGCATGGGCAGACGTCATCGAGCTTTCCGGTGGTGCAGCCCCAGACATTCGGCTCCAGTCTGCCGGAGATTATCAAGGAAGAATTGGCCGCAGTCACGTGCACTTCACCTCCGAAGCCCGACTTTCGCGCCGGGCCTGCGCACTCTGATGTGGTTGCTATGCCACACATCCCTTCCTCGCCATCCGTTTCTGAGGCTTCCCATGTTCACCTGGCCCCCGTCTCCGCTGCATACCAACCGGCCACTTACCATGCACCATACTACCCACCATGGCGGCCGCCTCGCCCAACATGCTACTACTGCGGCATCCGGGGCCATATTTCCAAGTTCTGCCGACGGCGCCAGCGCGATGAACGTCAAGCATTTTCTACTCCGCCACGTGGTGATTCCCGGTACACGTACGACTACCGACCGCAGCCGTTTGCCTATTCTCGCCGCCGCTCACCTTCTCCTCCGGACTCCGTTGATCATCGTGCCACCAGCAGGTCTGACCGCCGCCGATCCCCTTCACCTTTCCGTCGATTTTCGTGTCCCCTCCGTCCAGCCTCTCAGAACGTCGACCGCCGCGCGGAAAACTAGGAGCCGCAGTTCAGGGAGGTAGAACTGCGTCACACGGAAAAAAGACAAGTCCTCCTGACCAGCCATGCAATATTTTGGAAGTTGTTGTCGAAGGAATTCCCGTCGAAGCTTTAGTGGACACTGGCGCGAGCATTTCCATTATTCATGCAGACTTGTGTTCGCGGCTACGGAAGGTCAGAACTCCTTATGTTGGTCCTGCTCTACGCGGCGCCAACAAAAATGTGATTCAGCCTTCCGGGCAGTGTACAGCGCGTGTATTCATCGAAGGCATCCGCCATCACATTCTCTTCGCAGTATTAGCCCCATGTGCTCATCAGATGATCCTAGGTTGGGACTTCTTGTCATCAGCATCTGCTATCATTTCCTGTCGTGCACCCGCCCTTTCTCTTACTGACACGGCTTTCGACACGGTACCGGACGGGCGAATACATCAATTGGTGTCAACTTCCGATTTTGTTCTGCCTCCTGGAGAATCCGTGTTTTCCATCACGTCTGACAGCATTGTCGATGGCGATGCGCTCATCGTGCCAGCTGGACACTTCATTCCCAAAGGACTTATGATACCGGCATGCCTTGTCCGTTTTTCTTCCGCTTCAGCTCTCGTAGCCGCTGTGAACACTACGACTGAACCTATTTTGCTACCTCAAGGCGCTACTGTTGCTTCTGTGCCCCGCGACGATCCCGTAATCGTTCTTCCGGTCTCCTCGCTTTCATCGGACCAACCGAGCCACGCATCAAAGCCCTCGCCCTCCTTTTTTGCTAGCATCATCAGTTCTGACCTCACCTCGGATCAAAGAGAAGCATTGCTCAAGTTGTTGACTAAGCACCAAGGATCATTTGACTGCTACTCTTCCGTCCTTGGCCAGACGTCTGCCGCAACCCTTCGAATCGAAACGGACAACTCCTGCATCGTCCGTCGCCGCCCATATCGTGTGTCTCCGTCAGAAAGAAAAATTATTCAGGAAAACGTGGATGATATGCTGAAGCGGGACATCATTCGGCCCTCATCGAGCTCTTGGTCATCACCCGTTGTACTAGTTCGGAAAAAAGACGGAAGCGTGCGATTTTGTGTCGATTACCGAGCCCTGAACAAGATAACTCGTAAAGATGTATACCCGATGCCGCGTATCGACGACGCTCTAGATACCTTGCAAGGTGCACAATTTTTCTCCAGCCTTGACCTTCGGTCAGGATACTGGCAAATTCCTATGGATGAGGCCGACAAAAAAAAACAGCCTTCGCCACACCAGATGGTTTGTTTGAGTTTAACGTTATGCCTTTCGGGTTATGCAACGCGCCTGCAACCTTTGAGCGCATGATTGACAACGTTCTTCGTGGCTTAAAGTGGAAGACGTGCCTCTGCTACCTTGACGACATTGTTATCTTTTCCTCTACCTTTGACGAACACCTTCACCGTCTAGACGTAGTTTTAACGAGCCTCGCCAATGCTGGCTTGCAAATAAACACCAAAAAGTGTCGCTTTGCGAGCAAATCAATCAAAGTTCTGGGGCATGTCGTCAGCAGTGATGGAATTCGCCCCGATCCCGACAAGATCAACGCCGTAGTTAATTTTCCGCGACCTCTTCATCAAAAAGACCTTCGAAGTTTACTGGGCCTGGCATCCTACTTTCGTCGATTCATCCGTAATTTTGCCCAAATAGCGTCGCCACTGAACAAACTACTAGCATCTGCGGCCCCTTTTACCTGGTCTGGTGACTGCGAAGCGGCATTCCAGACACTCAAGGATGCCTTGACTTCTGGACCGGTTCTCTGCCACTTTGATGATGGTGCTCCCACTGTACTCCACACGGACGCCAGTGGACACGGTATCGGCGCGGTCCTCCTACAACGCAACTCATCATCAGTAGAGCAAGTTGTTGCCTATGCAAGCCGGACTTTAACACCTGCGGAGCAAAACTACACTATAACGGAAAAGGAATGCCTTGCCGTTGTTTGGTCCGTCCAAAAATTTAGACCGTACTTGTACGGACGTCATTTCTCGGTTGTGACTGACCATCATGCGCTTTGCTGGTTGTCGTCACTGAAAAATTTGTCGGGCCGCCTCGGTCGTTGGATTCTCCGCTTACAAGAATATGATTTTACAGTGACTTATAAGTCAGGGAAGAAACACATGGATGCGGACGCTCTTTCCCGCTGCCCGTTGTCGCCTCAGTCAGATGATGAGCATCCTGGTGTTAACTCCCTAATTTCGCCGATTGCACCTGCACATTACGATGCCTACAACTTGCCTGATAACCTGATCTCTCTGCAGCGGGCCGACACGTACTGCCGAGACCTCATCAATCACCTCGGCGGCTTGGCGCAGCCTTCTAACAGTCGCTCGCGTCGCCAGCTGGACAAATTTCGGCTTTTGAATGGCGCTCTGTATCACTACAATTACCATC
Source organism: Haemaphysalis longicornis (assembly GCF_048455015.1). NCBI lineage: Eukaryota > Metazoa > Arthropoda > Arachnida > Ixodida > Ixodidae > Haemaphysalis > Haemaphysalis longicornis. The sequence continues at coordinate 7,969,136 of NW_027526296.1, forward strand.
CTACCGGCGACAGATGGGTTCCTGTGATTCCCCGATCGCTTCGCAAAGAGATTCTAGAAGTGTTCCACGATGCCGCCACCGCTGGCCATCTGGCGTTTCGCAAAACGTACGACCGCGTCAAGAGCCGGTTCTTCTGGCCTGGCCTCGCCACCAGTGTCGCCAAGTATGTTGCATCTTGCGCTGCTTGCCAGCTCCGAAAACATAAAACCACGGTACCTGAGGGACAGTTACAACCCATGCCTTGTCCGTCCGCTCCTTTCCACGCGGTGGGAATCGACTTGTACGGGCTCTTGCCATTGACGACAGCAGGTAACCGTTGGATCGTCACTGCGGTAGACCATTTAACCAGATACGCCGAAACTGCCCCGCTTCGTTCCGGCTGCGCTTCAGAGGTGGCTCATTTCTTTCTAAAAGACATATTCTTGCGACACGGCCCTCCCCGCATTCTTCTCAGTGACCGCGGGAAAACCTTCCTCTCAACACTGCTGAATGAAGTTCTTCGCGCTGCTGGTACCGTCCACAAAACCACATCGAGCTACCATCCCCAAACAAATGGGCTTACTGAGCGATTTCACCGCACCCTCTCCGATATGCTTTCGTTTTATATAAGCCCTGACCACACGAATTGGGACACCGTTTTACCCTTCGTCACGTATGCGTACAACACCGCAACACAGCGAACTACTGGCTTTTCGCCCTTCTTTCTCGTTTACGGCCGCCCTCCATCTTCCGTCCTCGATGCTGCTTTCTTTTCTGCACCTGCCTCTCCGCAAGCGGATGTCCCAGGAGAGTTTGTCTCTCGCCTTGAACACTGCCGCCGTCTCGCACAGTTGAACACCCAGGCCTGTCAAGAAGACCGCAAGTCTCGTCATGATGCCACGCATCGGACTGTTTCCTTTCAACCAGGTGATGAAGTGTTACTTGCGACTCCAATGCGTGCAGTGGGATTATGCGAAAAGTTCCTTCCACGTTTCATCGGTCCTTACACCGTTCTGGAGCAGACTTCTCCAGTTAACTATCGAGTGGCTCCTACTTGCCCCACGTCCGACCGTCGGCGCCGCGGAACTGAAATAGTCCATGTCTCGCGCATCAAGCCATTTCATCGGCGCCCACCGTCTCTTTAGCGCCCGGAGGGGCGCTTCCGCCGGGGGGGAAATATTGTGAGCACAGGAGTCATCGTTCTCTCGCAACTGCTAGTCGAGTGGCTAATCCCACCTAGCAACTCATCATCAGTGTGGCGCACGCGAACACCACACCATCTTCTTCATCTTTCATCCTCGCGCCTTCTTGACCATCGCTTTTCGCAACGGCCTCTCGGCGAGGTTGCGTCGTCATTAAACGCGTCCTTCGAGTCGCCCGTGTCCGAGTCTTGCAATATACAGAAACATAGGTCGGCAGTCTACAACGCGAAAGGAGGCATAGGGGTGTTGTTAGGCTCTATTTTCTACTATGGTTAATGAAGTTAAGATTTTTTTATTTTTTGTAATATAAGGAAGAAAGAAAGAAAGGAAAACACGCGCCCAGAGTGGGGACCGAACCCACGCCTTTCGATTAGATCTCGAATGCCTTACCAATTCGGCTATCTGGGCGACTGTGTTCTCCTTCACTTTCTGGGCTATTTATATTTACTAGAAGTGTATCTGACGCTTAAGGGTGGTAGCCAGCGCCACTCTGACTACACGGGGAGAAGGGGACCTTCTTTTCAACCCCCGGGGCGTGACTCAAACGTATGTAGACGTTTGAGTCACAGGTTGTAGACGTTTGAGTCACGCCCCGGGGGTTGAAAAGAAGGTCCCCTTCTCCCCGTGTAGTCAGAGTGGCGCTGGCTACCACCCTTAAGCGTCAGATACACTTCTAGTAAATATAAATAGCCCAGAAAGTGAAGGAGAACACAGTCGCCCAGATAGCCGAATTGGTAAGGCATTCGAGATCTAATCGAAAGGCGTGGGTTCGGTCCCCACTCTGGGCGCGTGTTTTTCTTTCTTTCTTTCTTCCTTATATTGAAAAAATAAAAAAAATCTTAACTTCATTAACCGTAGTAGAAAATAGAGCCTAACAACACCCCTATGCCTCCTTTCGCGTTGTAGACTGCCGACCTATGTTTCTGTATGAATATATATATATATATATATATATATATATATACACTGCTGTCTGAAATTCTTCTCCGCACGGTATTTTTCAAAATTCAAACAGCTAAAAAGTTGCACTGAAATTTCGCATTAAGGACTGCCGTAATAGTCAGCCTACTTTTCTACGGTTCGTTTCCCTCTGACAGCGAGCTGTTGCGCCATTGCGCATGCGTGATGCGCTTTCAAGCTAGCGTCGTTAGCGTAGCAGGGCGACCGCGAGAATCCGCTTCTCTTGCCGGCGGTCTAGTTAGGCGGGATTCGTTAAATTATTGATTGTAGTGTTTAACGCGCCGACGAAACGCAGGCGATGAAGTGCGCCGTAGTGGAGGGCTCTGGATGAATTTTGACACTTCTGGGGATCTTTTTCCGTTTACCAGGACTCGACCTTGGAAAGAGGAGGCTTTAGCAAGAACAAATAAAGTCTTTCTCTCTCTCTCTCTCTCTCTCTCTCTCTCTCTCTCGCTCTCTCTCTCCCCTGGGAGCAATTCCAATATGGCTGCCCAAACGATGCTAGCGCTAGTGCGATCTCCATTTCTTGAGTTTGAAATATCAGCGAACACAGCGCCAAAGCCCTTCCCCATACGCAAAGACCCGCTGCGGTGGCTCAGTGGATAATGCGTTGCGCTGCTGAGCACGAGATCGCGGGTTCGATTACTGGCCGTGGCGGCCGCTTTTATGATGGAGGCGAAAGCAAAAACGCCCGTGTGTGCGAGATTTCGGCGCACTTTAAAGATTCCCGTGTTGTCAAAATTAATCCGGAGCCCTCCACTACAGCGTGCCTCATCGCCTGCGTTGCGCCGGCGCGTTAAACCCTACAATAAACCAATCACATACGCAAAGATGTCACACACAGCTCAACTATATATATATATATATATATATATATATATATTTATCATCATCACCATCACCATAATCATCAGCTTATCTACGCCCACTGCAGGGCAAAGGCCTCTCCCATTATTCTCCAATTACCTCGGTCCTGTGCCAACTGTGACCCATTTATCCCCGCAAGCTTCTTAATCTCATCTGCCCATCTAACTTTCTGCCGCCCCCTGCAACGCTTGCCTTCTCTAGGGATCCACTCTGTTCCCTTAATGACCAGCGCTTATCTTGCCTTCGCATTACATGCCCGGCCCACGTCCATTTCTTCTTCTTAACCTCTACTAATATGTCATTAACACGTGTTTGTTCCCTGACCCACTCCGCTCTCTTCTTGTCACTTAATGTTACACCTATCATTTTACGCTCCATTGCCGTTGAGTCGTTCTCAATTTAATTTGAACCCTCTTAGTGAGCCTCCAAGTTTCTGCCCCGTAGGTGAGTACCGGTAAGATGCAGCTGTCATACACTTTCTTCTTCAGCGACAATGGTAGGCTGTTATTCATTATCTGAGAATGTCTGCCATATGCACCCCACCCCATTCTGATCCTTCTAATTATTTCTGCCTCATGGTTGGGATCTGGGGTCGCAACTTGGCCTAAGTAGATATATTCGCTTACCACTTCCACTGCCTCGCCACCTATCTCAAATCGCTGTGCTGGCCCGAGGTTATTGATCATTACTTTAGTTTTCTTCATATTAATTTTCAGGCGCACGGTTCTACTCTGTTCGTCCAGTGCGGAAAGCATGCTTTGCAATTCGTCCCCCGAGTTACTTAGCAAGGCAACGTCGTCAGGAAATTTGAGGTTACTGAGGTATTCTCCATTAACCCTTACTCCCACCTGTTCCCAATCCAACGTTCTGAATACTTCTTGTAAACATGCTGTGAATAACATTGAAGAGATTGTGTCTACTTGTCTGACACCCTTCCGTATAGGTATTTTACTGCTCTCCCAATGGAGGATTATGGTAGCTGTAGACCCATTGTAGATATCCTCTAGTATTCTTACATAATGCTCATCTACCCCCTGGTTCCGTAATGCCTGAATGACTGCTAGGGTTTCGACCGAGTCATATACTTTCTCATAATCTACGAAGGCTATATATAGGGGCTCAGTATACTCAGCGCACTTCTCTATCAGCTGATTGATCATGTGAATATGGTCCATTGTTGAATAACTTTTACGGACCCCTGCTTGTTCTTTAGGTTGACTAAAATCTAAGGTTGCAGAAATTCGGTTAGCGATTACCTTGGCAAGTACCTTGTAGACGACTGAGAGCAAGCTGAACGGCCTGTAATTTTTCAGGTCCTTCATGTCACCTTTCTTATGGATTAGGATCATGTTCGCGTTCTTTCAAGATTCCGGTACCATTGCGGTCATTAGGCATTGCGTATACAGGTTTGTCAGTTTTTCAAGTACAATTTCTCCGCCATCCTTCAGGAGGTCTGCTGTTATCTGATCCTCACCAGGTGCTTTGCCCCCTTTCATTTCTTTCAAAGCATTCCTTACTTCTTCGGTCGTAACTGGTGGGACGTCTATCTCTTCTGAACTACTGTCTCGTTCGGCATTATCCTAGGTGTCCCGGCTACTGTACAGATCCCTGTAGAACTCCTCGGCCACTGTGACTATTTTATCCCTATTTGTGATGACATTGCCTTGCTTATCCTTAAGTGCATACATCTGATTTTTCCCCACGCCAAGACATCTCTTCACTGCTTTCAGGCTACCTCCGTTCTTTACACCGTATTCGATCCTCTCCATATTATACTTCCGTATGTCAGCTGTCTTACGCTTATTGATTAACATCGAGAGCTCTGCTAGTTCTATTCTGTCAGCTGCGGTATAGATTGTCATGGTTTAACGTTTCCTGATTAGATCTTTCGTCTCCTGTGAAAGTTTCCCAGCATCCCGTCTAGCCATAGTGCCCCCTACTTCTACTGCACACTCCGTGATAATGCGTGTAAGGTTGTCGCTGGCTTCCTGTGTCTTAAGCTCGGCTTTCTCGTTAGGAGCGGAATATCGGTACTGCAACGCGATCCTCAATTCTTCTACTTTGCGTCTTACTGTTAGCTCCTTTATCGGCTTCTTTCGTACAAGCTTGTTCCGGTCCCTCCTCAAATCTAGCCTAATTCGGGATCTTACCATACGGTGGTCACTACACCTTACCCTTCCGAGCACTTCCACATCCTGCACGACGCCACGGTTATCGCATAATATGAAGTCCATTTAATTTTTATGCTCCCCCTTCGGGCTCCTCCAGGTCCACTTCCGACTCTCCCGTTTACAGAGGAAGGTATTCATTATGCGTAGGTTATTACGTTCTGCAAGCTCAACTAGTAGATCCCCCCTGCTATTTCTACAGCCCAGACCATAGTTCCCAACTGCGTTGTCTCCAGCCTGATTCTTGCCTACTTTAGCATTGAAGTCCCCCATAACTACGGTATACTGTGTTTTTACTTTAGCCATTGCCGATTTCATATCTTCATAAAAGGGTTCCACTACTTGGTCGTCGTGGCTGGATGTGGGCGCGTAGCCCTGCACCACCTTGAGCTTGAACCTCTTATTGAGCCTAATTACAATTCCTGCTGCCCTTTCGTTAATGCTATAATGCTCTTCTATGTTGCCAGCTATGATTTTATTGACTAGAAATCCCACTCCCAGTTCTTTTCTGTCCACTAGGCCCCGGTAACATAAAATGTGTTCATTTTTCAGCACTGTAAATGCTTCGCCTGCTCTCCTAACCTCACTAAGCCCTATTGCATCCAATTTAATGCCCTCTAATTCCTCGAACAACACCTCGAGTTTCGCTTGGCTAGATAAGGTTCGCGCGTTAAACGTTGCCAGGTTCAGATTCCATTGGCGGGTGTCCGGATCCAGGGATTCTTAGCACCCTCTGCTGCGTCACAGGTCTGACCGCCGTCGTGGTCAGTTGCTTCGCAGCCGCTGGGGACTGAGGGCCGTGGGTTAATTGGCGTATTCATGGGAGGTTGTGGCCGTTACTACACCAGGGTGGCCAATCCTACTCAGGTGAGGGAGTGCATTACCGGCAATGGTCGCCGGGGTCAGGCCGCACCCCAAGCCCCTTTGTGAAATTCCAGCAATACGCGGATTTTTTTTAATCCGGTGGGAATTGTCCAGCACCGGGAGTCGAACCACGGTCCTTCTGCACGCGAGGCGGATGCTCTACCTCTACGCGATAGCTGCATCTATCTAAGTGGAGAAAAACTTTCTTTCTTTCCAAATTCTTTATCTGTCTCAATGACGTACCGTTGCCTCCCCTTTGTTTTCCGTGGTTTTCTTGACTGCCAATCTTTATTTGTGTCTTATGTTTACCGAGCCCTTCATTTCCAATTCTGATTCGCTATATATATACACACACACACACACACACACATATATATATATATATATATATATATATATATATATATATATATATATATATATATATATATATATATATATATATATATATATATATATCCGAGTGGCGCTGGCTACCACCCCCAAGTGCAGGAAACAAAAATACCTTAACATAAATACCCGAGAAAGTGCTGGGGAAACAGCCCCGCTGGTAGCGTAGTGGTTATCGCACCAGACCGGTATTCTGGAGGTCGTGGGTTCGGATCCCACCCGGCGGGCATTTTTTCACCACTTTCTTTTCGACTCAAAAAATTCTTCATCTCTTTCTATGACCCACCACAACCTCCCCTTTGCTTTCCGAGGTTTTCTTGACTGCCAACCCTTATTTTCTGTCTTATTTCATGGAGCCCCTCATTTCCCATTTTCTGATTCGCTACATGCTTAGCGAGGGCCTCTGTTCTGGCAGTCTTGGTGCCAAAGGGAGCTTAAGAGGGTTCAACGCTGGTCGACCACTCTCGACATGTCGTAGACATTGAGTCACGACCCGGGGGTTAAAAAGAAGGTCCCCTTCACCCCGAGTAGTCCGAGTGGCGCTGGCTACCACCCCCAAGTGCAGGAAACAAAAATACCTTAACATAAATACCCGAGAAAGTGCTGGGGAAACAGCCCCGCTGGTAGCGTAGTGGTTATCGCACCAGACCGGTATTCTGGAGGTCGTGGGTTCGGATCCCACCCGGCGGGCATTTTTTCACCACTTTCTTTTCGACTCAAAAAATTCTTCATCTCTTTCTATGACCCACCACAACCTCCCCTTTGCTTTCCGAGGTTTTCTTGACTGCCAACCCTTATTTTCTGTCTTATTTCACGGAGCCCCTCATTTCCCATTTTCTGATTCGCTACATGCTTAGCGAGGGCCTCTGTTCTGGCAGTCTTGGTGCCAAAGGGAGGTTAAGAGGGTTCAACGCTGGTCGACCACTCTCGACATGTCGTAGACATTGAGTCACGACCCGGGGGTTAAAAAGAAGGTCCCCTTCACCCCGAGTAGTCCGAGTGGCGCTGGCTACCACCCCCAAGTGCAGGAAACAAAAATACCTTAACATAAATACCCGAGAAAGTGCTGGGGAAACAGCCCCGCTGGTAGCGTAGTGGTTATCGCACCAGACCGGTATTCTGGAGGTCGTGGGTTCGGATCCCACCCGGCGGGCATTTTTTCACCACTTTCTTTTCGACTCAAAAAATTCTTCATCTCTTTCTATGACCCACTACAACCTCCCCTTTGCTTTCCGAGGTTTTCTTGACTGCCAACCCTTATTTTCTCTCTCTCTCTATATATATATATATATACAGAAAGAAGTGCGGACAGTCTACAACGCCAAAGAAGGTATAAGGGAATGGTTAGACTATTTTTTACCCGTAGTGACGTTATATTTTTTAAAATTAACTACGTGGGAAAGAAAGAAAGAAAAACACGCGCCCAGAGTGGGTACCGAACCCACGCTTTTCGATTAGACCTCGAATACCTTACGTGGGTTCTACGATACTTCTACGATCACCCCGCGACGAAAGAAGCCCGCAGAACCTTCCCTAGCTATAAGCACTGGACCCCTCCCACACAGCGTGATAGTTGCCTCGACATGTACAGCAAAGTTGTCCAACGCGATTTGCGAAAAGCATACCAAAACAAATTTCTTTCCAACACAACATGACTGCCAACGAAAAGAAAGCCCTAGAGGAACCCGCAAGCTGTCCCGACATAATTATTCAACCTGCCGACAAGGGAGGCGCAATCGTAATCCTTGACAAAACCGACTATGTTAACGAGGCCAAAAGGAACTATCAGTATCGACGTTCTATAAAGAACTACCCAATGATCCCACTCAAGACTATAAACAAATTGCCAAAGATAAACTTGCCGAGCTTGTTCAAAATAAAACAATAAATGAAACCACGGCTCGTTCCCTGATCCCCTTGAGCCCAGTAGCCGGTAAATTCTATCTTCTCCCATAGATTCACAAGGTGAACAACCCAGGGCGCCCCATTGTTTCTGGCATTGACACTGTTACCGAAAACCTCTCGCGCTATGTGGATAATCTCATTTGCGACATTCCGCCCAGCTTTCCCTCCTTCATTAAGGATACCAATGACTTTCTATCAGACATCTCAAAAATTGAAATTCCTGATAACTGCCTTCTAGTCACCCTCGATGTTGCGTCACTGTATACTAACATCCCCCATGAAGATGGCATCGCCGCTGTATCCCTTACGTATGAGCAGTCATCGTGCGACAAACCTATCGATTATTCTGCTCTCCAAACCTTCCTTAGGCTAATTCTTGAACTTAACAATTTTGAGTTTGACGGAGTTCATTACGTGCAAGTCAGCGGAACGTCAATGGGAACAAGAATCGGACCTAACTACGCCAATATCTTAATGGCTCACCTCCAATCAAACTTTCTTGACACCCAAAATTTAAAGCCAATGTACTATAAAAGGTATATTGATGACATATTCATGATCTGGCAACACGGTGAGGCGGAGCTCCTCACCTTCATTGAGGCATTTAACCTAGCTCATCCTAGTATTTCCCTTGCTCATTCCTATTTGGAGCACATTGTAAACTATCTGGACGTCAACGTTACTACCTTCGAAGGTCGGATTCAAACTAAACTGTATAGAAAACCGACAGACACGCGACAGTATTTGCACTCCCGAAGTAGCCATTTCAGACACTGCAAGACAGCAATACCTTACAGCTATGGCAGCCAAGCCCACCGATTTAGGAGAATTTGCTCAAACCAAGCCGACTTTGACTCAAACTGTCGAGAACTCAAGACCGCCCTCCTGAATAAAAAATACCGGGAAAAAGTTATCGACGACGCTATTGTGCGAGCCAACCAAGTAGACCATAACGTAATCTGTAAGAAAAAAGCCCCGAACGGGAACCGCCAACTAACTTAGTTTTAACCCACTCCTCCTCCGCTCCAAGAGTGTCAACCGTGCTAAAAAAACATCACAATATCCTAATGCAAAGGGACCGCTTAAAAAGGATATTCCCCGAACCACCACGCGTTGTCTACCGGCGTAATAAGAATTTAGGTGACTTTCTTACTAACTCTCGTATCAACCGACCGGCAACTACTGGCTGCATGCCCTGCAATAAACCCCGATATAAAGTATGCCCACACATAACCACTACACAGCGCGCCACCAGCACGGCTTCGGACTGCTACGTAAATATAAAAGGTAACTTTAACTGTGACTCCGCTAATGTCGTATATCTTCTAGAGTGCACTGTTTGTAGGCAACAATATATCGGCCAAACTGAAACGCCCTTCCGAATACAGTTCAATAATCACCCCTCTCACGCAAAAAGCTGCCCTTATTTGCCCTTGTCAAGACATGTGAACAGTCCCGGGCATGCATTTGAACATCTTAAAGCAACGATTTTAGAATCCGCCTTCAAAACAGACCACGACCGCGAGGTTCGGGAATCTTATATCATTTATAAGTTTGGGTCCGCCAGACTTGAGATTAATGAAAGTTACGGAAAACTAACGTGCTTATCCCTCGATTAAAATTGGCGGCTTCATAATTTTTATAACTACATTCATTATTCCTACCCTTGCGTTTCCCATCAGAATTCTCAGAAACTCTCCTAATACAGCAGCTTTGCTAGCCTAATGCGGCTCAACAATGCCACTTGTCCTGGGGAAGGAGGCCTCGTTCCCACCACCACTTGATAATGTTGAAATCTTTGTGAACTTTTCATGTTTACCCTTTTGTGACCCTACCTATTTCCTGTTCAGTTGCTAGCTTCTGTGAAATGCTCTTTTGTGCCCCCTATCTATTCTCTTCATCCGCGGGGGACACACCCATCTTCGCTTCAGCCCCAACCAGTCTCCCCAGCCACTGAATACCTTACTGTATACTCTTCCCTTTCTTTTGAAACCGCGGTTGTCCAGTTTCCCGCAGTGTCTGAACTTGCAGCAGCCCACGTGGGATGCGTTGACCCGTCATGGTGCAACCTTGAACGCTACTTTGTTAACATGACCCCTTTTCTCTCTTGCTCCCCCCTTTTTTTTATTATTTTTTTATTTCTTTCTTTCTTTCCTTTTTTTTCTTTTGGTTTGTTGATGTAACATAGGCGTAGCCAGACTGTATGCATACTATCCATTTCCGAAACATTTTCCGCTCCTTCTCACAGTTTTCTGCAAACCTATATAAGAAATGTGTTCCGAATGTTTGCGACAGCAAAATCATGTAACTTTACTCTGATGAAGGCAAGTCCCGTGGCCGCTACGTAAGTAAACCTTGTTTGTTCTTGTTCGTGCTGTGTATCTGACTCTTTGCTTATACTATATATATATATATATATATATATATATATATATATATATATATACACCAATCCGACATTCCGGCTCTTCTTCCTTCATTCGTTCAGGACACCCCCCACTTCCTCCGCATAATAGAAGAGATAAATATGGGCGGGCGCCTACCCAATGGAACCCTCCTTGTTACTCTTGACGTTGCTGAATTGTATACAAACATTCCGTTCGCCGAAGGAATTGAAGCGATTTCAAGATCTCTATCAGTGAACCCGCACCAACATGCACCAGAAGTGTACATAACTTTGTTAAAATTAGTTCTAACTCTCAATTATTTTGAATTTGACTCTTCTTACTTTTTGCAAGTTTTTGGAACTAGCATGGGTACTCCATTCGCACCGACCTATGCCAACATTTTCATGGGGCAACTTGAAGCTACCCTATTAAGCTTTTTTCCGCATAAACCTCAGGTTTACCTCCGCTACATCGACGACATCTTTATGATTCGGGAACACGGTCGCGCGACTCTAGAAACGTTTATATCCCATCTCAATTCTTCGCATCCGACTATTAAATTCTCCTGCCAGTATTCTGAAAAAGAAGTGAACTTCCTAGATACTACCGTCATTCTAGACAACGGTAAACCTAAAACCACGCTTTTTAGAAAGCCAACAGACAGGCAGCAGTACCTAGATTATAAAAGCCATCACCCCAGACACTGCAAACAAGGGATCTTTGTAGGACAAGCCACCAGGCTTAGAAGAGTATGCAGTGATGACAGTGACTACGTAGAGCACCTAGACGAACTCAAGGCCACCCTTATGAACAGGAACCACCCCAAAAGCTCGCTCGATCAGGCGTACCAACGTGTGTCTAATCTCAAAAGAGATGACGTTCTCAAGAAACAGCGGCCAAACGAAAGCGCCAGGCCACCTGCCCTAATAACTAAATTTTAAAACGCCCTCCCAAACGTAAACAATACACTGCGGAAGTACTACCCAATTTTAGCCAGTAACGACCGACTTAAAAAGACTTTCCCGGAGCACCAAGGGTTACCTACCGGAGAAACAGGAATCTAAAAGATATTTTAGTGCATGCTAAAACAGGGCCTTCAAAGCAACCAGTCATAGCCAGCTGCTCTCGCCCCAGATGCAAGACTTGTAGGCACCTGCAAACAGACTGCGTTGTAAAAAGCACAGCCAGTAATTATGTCCACAAGATTAATTCAAGTTTTACGTGCACTTCATCCAACATTGTGTATATGTTGGAATGCTCAATGTGCCACAAACAGTATATAGGCGAAACAAGCCAGCCTATGAGCCTACGGCTTAATGGTCACCGGGCAGATACTCTTAGCTAATCCTGCATAGCTGTAGCGCAGCATTTCAACCAACCAGGCCACAATTTTGATGACCTTAAGTTATATATACTTCAGTCAAATTTTAAGTCTCCTAGGGACAGGAAATACCGAGAATCCTACTTAATTCACAAATTCAACTCCATGGAACCTGCTGGAATTAATGCGTCTAAGGGCAACTTGGAATCCTTGCGATATTCACCGGGAATACAGCATTAGGCATTTTCGTGCATATACCTCATCTAAAGACTATGACCGTTCACTCTGCTCTGTACCTGGTCACCTATTATTTTTTTTCTTTTTTTTTCATTCCTTAGCGTCTAGCTTAATACTCGCCCTCACGCCTCCAACTTTTGGTTTTGGAATTCAATTTTATTTATTCAATTTCTCCTTTTTTTTACTCCGCGTGGTCTTGTGCCCCGTACGTCACTCTAACTTTATCTTTTCGTTTTTGAGTTTCAGGACAGGCCTGTTCCAGGAATGTTGCCGTGGGTGACACGTGCCATTTCAGTTGCCGGGTCATTGCTTTTTCTTTAGTGTGTGGGTTTATGTGGTTTTCCTCCCTGTTTTTTTCTCCTTTTTTTTCTTTGTTCCTTGACCTAGTTAGTTTTTCCCCGTCTCTATCTTTTCTTTTGACCTGAGGCTTGCAGATAGTTTCTGATAAGGACCCCACCCTCACCGCCTGGTCGGCTTCTGGCGGTTCTGCGATCCTTTCCCTATACCCCGCGGCGGGTCAATAAGCACCCTCTCATCCTTTCTGTCCAAAAATTCCACGAATATCAACCATCAGCTGACTTCCGTGTGACCTACTTCGCGGCTTAAACTAGACTACCTTGTTGGCCCCTCAATCTCTCCCCCGACACACTCCGAAATCAATCAGCTTGCTCAATTTCCCTTCCATCTTTCCCTCTCCTTTCACCTGGGCTCCTACCCCTATATAAACCCTGCCTGCCAGGCGAGAGATTGCCCTGAGGAAAGCAAGTTCTCTTTGCTGAAACGTAGGCCACAATCGTGCTTTTACCTTGTTCGAAGTTTTTCTTCTCTTATATATATATATATATATATATATATATATATATATATATGTACATAGAGATATACTTACATGCAGCATGCATAACGTGTTAAAGTAAAAATAAGTGAAGCATGCTAGACCGACGGATGAAATGCTGCTGGAACGTCTCCCAGCGGCCACCACTGATTTGTTAAGTAATGTGCGCCCTTATACAAAAACACGCAGTGAATCAAATGGTAAATGCCTACCTCCGAATGAAAAATGCGTTGGCACAGCATTTGGCTTCAGCTTCTTTTATCCATCTGCCCGGTTTTCTTGAAAACAAGATTCTAGCTATGAAGTGAGCCTGCCCAAAAAACGGTCAATATAGGTGCCTCATTCTCCCGAGAAATAAGAATAAATGACGTAAACTCAAGCAAGTCGAACAAATCGGCATCCAAACGCGTATCGGCTCACATCCGCACTCATTCACAAAATAGAGGTGTAATTCACACATTTATTTTCACCTCTTTCGCTAGTTTAATGACATGATGAGTCAGAATATAAATATCGTAAAAATTTTCTTGCTCAACAAGATGTGTACCAGACGGTAAGT